>NC_049979.1:28247499-28394186 GCF_000003815.2 Branchiostoma floridae
AAGTGTCACCCGAAAGGATAGTTTTCAACTTACCGGGTAGATGCTTATGTGCACCTCACCCGAAAGGATCGTTTTCAACTTACCAGGCGGATGCATAAGTGGACCTCACCCGAAAGGATCGTTTTCAACTTACAAGGCGGATGCTTAAGTGCAGCTCACCCGAAAGGATCGTTTTCAACTTACCAGGCGGATGCTTAAGTGCACCTCACCCGAAAGGATAGTTTTCAACTTACCGGGCGAATGCTTAAGTGCACCTCACCCGAAAGGATAGTTTTCAACTTACTGGGCGGATGCTTAAGTGCACCTCACCCGAAGAGATAGTTTTCAACTTACCGGGCGGATGCTTAAGTGCACCTCACCCGAAAGAATAGTTTTCAACTTACCGGGCGAATGCTTAAGTGCACCTCATCCGGAAGGATAGTTTTCAACTTACCGGTCGGATGCTTAAGTGCACCTCATCCGGAAGGATAGTTTTTAACTTACCGGTCGGATGCTTAAGTGCATCTCACCCTAAAGGATAGTTTTCAACTTACCGGGCGGATGCTTAAGTGCACCTCACCCGAAAGGATAGTTTTCAACTTACCGGGTGGATGCTTAAGTGCACCTCACCCGAAAGGATAGTTTTCAACTTACCAGGCGGATGCATAAGTGCACCTCACCCGAAAGGATAGTTTTCAACTTACAGGGCGGATGCTTAAGTGCACCTCACCCGAAAGGATAGTTTTCAACTTACCGGGCGGATGCTTAAGTGCACCTCACCCGAAAGGATAGTTTTCAACTTACCGGGCGAATGCTTAAGTGCACCTCACCCGAAAGGATAGTTTTCAACTTACTGGGCGGATGCTTAAGTGCACCTCATCCGGAAGGATAGTTTTTAACTTACCGGTCGGATGCTTAAGTGCATCTCACCCTAAAGGATAGTTTTCAACTTACAAGGCGGATGCTTAAGTGCACCTCACCCTAAAGGATAGTTTTCAACTTACCGGGGGAATGCTTAAGTGCACCTCACCCGAAATGATAGTTTTCAAGTTACCGGGTGGGTGCTTAAGTGCAACTCACCCAAAATCAAATAGACAGTTTTTAACTTACAGGGTGGATGCTTAAGTGCACCTCACCCGAAAGAATAGTTTTCAACTTATCGCGCGGATGCTTTTGTTCACCTCACCCGAAAGGATAGTTTTCCACTTATCGAGCGGATGCTTAAGTGCACCTTACCCAAAAGAATAGTTTTCAACTTACCGGGCGGATGCTTAAGTGTACCTCAATTTATAGGATAGTTTTCAACTTGCCAGGCGGATGCATAAGTACATCTCACCCGAAAGGATAGTTTTCAACTAACCAGGTGGATGCTTAAGTGCACCTCATCCGAAAGGATAGTTTTCCACGTACCAGGCGGATGCTTAAGTGCACTTCACCCGAAAGGATAGTTTTCCACGTACCAGGCGGATGCTTAAGTGCACCTCACCCGAAAGAATCGTTTTCAACTTACCGGGCGGATGCTTAAGTGCATCTCACCCGAAAGGGAAAAGATAGTTTTCAACTAACCAGGCGGAGGCTCAAGTGTCACCCAAAAGGGTAGTTTTCAACTTACCAGGCGGATGCTTAAGTGCACCTCACCCGAATGGATAGTTTTTACCTTCCAGTGGTCGAGGTCGAATCTAGTGGTCGATGAGAAAGCAAAAATAAGATGAGAAAGGCCCTTTGGAGACATGGAATGCGTACGAAATATGATTTTCTTTTCAGCTTGGGGAATGGAAAGTTAAGTGCTCCATTACCAACATCTAAGGAATTAGTGCTTTTGTTTCTTTTCAGCTTACAGTGTGCCAGCCGAAATCTAATACACTTTCGGTCGTGGAGCACTAAAGCTTCCATCCGGTTGTTTTCAACTTACCGGGTGGATGCTTCTGTGCACCTCACCCGAAAGGATAGTTTTCAACTTACCAGGCGGATGCTGAAGTGTCACCCGAAAGGGTAGTTTTCAACTGACCGGGCGGATGCTTAAGTGCATCTCACCCGAAAGGATAGTTTTCAACTAATCGGACATGCGGTCGTATGGTTTAGTGCACCTTGCCCGAATGGATAGTTTTTATCTTTCAGTGATCGAGGTTGAATCTGTTGTCGAGGAGAAAGCAAAAAGGACATGAGGAAGCCCATTTGGAGACATGGAATACGTACGAAATACGATTTCCTTTTCAGCTGATGGAATGTAAAGTTAAGTGATCCATTACCAAAATTCAAGTAATTAGTGCATTTGTTTCCTTTCAGCTTACAGTGTGCGAGCCGAAATCTAATACACTTTCGGCCGTGGAGCACTAAAGCTTCCATCCGATTGTTTTCAACTTACCGGGCGGATGCTTAAGTGCACCTCACCCGAAAGGATAGTCTTTAACTTACCGGGCGGATGCTTAAGTGCACCTCACCCGAAAGGATAATTTTCAACTTACTGGGCGGATGCTTAAGTGCACCTCACCCGAAAGGATAGTCTTTAACTTACCGGGCGGATGCTTAAGTGCACCTCACCCGAAAGGATAATTTTCAACTTACCGGGCGGATGCTTAAGTGCACCTCACCCGAAAGGATAGTCTTTAACTTACCGGGCGGATGCTTAAGTGCACCTCACCCGAAAGGATAATTTTCAACTTACCGGGCGGATGCTTAAGTGCACCTCACCCGAAAGGATAGTCTTTAACTTACTGGGCGGATGCTTAAGTGTCACCCGAAAGGATAGTTTTCAACTTACTGGGCGGATGCTTAAGTGCACCCCACCCGAAAGGATACTTTTCAACTTACTGGGCGGATGCTTAAGTGCACCCCACCCGAAAGGATACTTTTCAACTTACTGGGCGGATGCTTAAGTGCACCTCACCCGAAAGGATAATTTTCAACTTACTGGGCGGATGCTTAAGTGCACCTCACCCGAAAGGATAATTTTCAACTTACTGGGCGGATGCTTAAGTGCATCTGACCCGAAAGGATAATTTTCAACTTACTGGGCGGATGCTTAAGTGCACCTCACCCGAAAGGATAATTTTCAACTTACTGGGCGGATGCTTAAGTGCACCTCACCCGAAAGGATAATTTTCAACTTACTGGGCGGATGCTTAAGTGCACCTCACCCGAAAGGATAATTTTCAACTTACTGGGCGGATGCTTAAGTGCACCTCACCCGAAAGGATAATTTTCAACTTACTGGGCGGATGCTTAAGTGCACCTCACCCGAAAGGATAATTTTCAACTTACTGGGCGGATGCTTAAGTGCATCTGACCCGAAAGGATAATTTTCAACTTACTGGGCGGATGCTTAAGTGCACCTCACCCGAAAGGATAATTTTCAACTTACTGGGCGGATGCTTAAGTGCATCTGACCCGAAAGGATAATTTTCAACTTACTGGGCGGATGCTTAAGTGCACCTCACCCGAAAGGATAATTTTCAACTTACTGGGCGGATGCTTAAGTGCATCTGACCCGAAAGGATACTTTTCAACTTACCAGGCGGATGCTTAAGTGCACCCCACCCGAAATGATATTTTTCGACTAATCGGCCATGCGGCCGGATGCTTTAGCGCACCTTACCCGAATGAAAAGTTATTACCTTCCAGTGGTCGAGGTCGAATCTAGTTGTGGAGAAGAAAGCAAAAAGAAGATGAGGAAGCCCATTTGGAGACATGGAATACGTACGAAACATGATTTTCTTTTCAGCTTATGGATTTGGAAAGTTAAGTGCTCCATTACCAAAATTTAAGGAATTAGTGCTTTTGTTTCTTTTCAGCTTACAGTGTGCGAGCCGAAATCTAATACACTTTCGGCCGTGGAGCACCAAAGCTTCCACCCGGTTGTTTTCAACTTACCGGGTGGATGCTTCTGTGCACCTCACCCGAAAGGATAATTTTCAACTTACCGGGCGGATGCTTAAGTGCACATCACCCAAAAAGATAGTTTTCAACTAACCAGGCGGATGCTGAAGTGTCACCCGAAAGGGTAGTTTTCAACTGACCGGGCGGATGCTTAAGTGCATCTCACCCGAAAGGATAGTTTTCAACTAATCGGACATGCGGTCGTATGGTTTAGTGCACCTTGCCCGAATGGATAGTTTTTATCTTTCAGTGATCGAGGTTGAATCTGTTGGTCGAGGAGAAAGCAAAAAGGACATGAGGAAGCCCATTTGGAGACATGGCATACGTACGAAATATAATTTCCTTTTCAGCTGATGGAATGTAAAGTTAAGTGATCCATTACCAAAATTCAAGTAATTAGTGCATTTGTTTCCTTTCAGCTTACAGTGTGCGAGCCGAAATCTAATACACTTTCGGCCGTGGAGCACTAAAGCTTCCATCCGATTGTTTTCAACTTACTGGGCGGATGCTTAAGTGCACCTCACCCGAAAGGATAGTCTTTAACTTACCGGGCGGATGCTTAAGTGTCACCCGAAAGGATAATTTTCAACTTTCCAGGCGGATGCTTAAGTGCACCTCACCCGAAAGGATAATTTTCAACTTACCGGGCGGATGCTTAAGTGCACCTCACCCGAAAGGATAATTTTCAACTTACTGGGCGGATGCTTAAGTGCATCTCACCCGAAAGGATAATTTTCAACTTTACAGGCGGATGCTTAGGTGCACCCCACCCGAAAGGATAGTTTTCAACTTACCGGGCGGATGCTTAAGTGCACCTCACCCGAAAGGATAATTTTCAACTTACTGGGCGGATGCTTAAGTGCATCTCACACGAAAGGATAGTTTTCAACTTACAGGGCGAATGCTTGGGTGCACCTCACCCTAAATGATAGTTTTCAACTTACCGGGTAGATGCTTATGTGCACCTCACCCGAAAGGATCGTTTTCAACTTACAAGGCGGATGCTTAAGTGCATCTCACCCGAAAGGATCGTTTTCAACTTACCAGGCGGATGCTTAAGTGCACCTCACCCGAAAGGATAGTTTTCAACTTACCGGGCGGATGCTTAAGTGTCACCCGAAAGGATAGATTTCAACTTACTGGGCGAATGCTTAAGTGCACCTCACCCGAAAGGATAGTTTTCAACTTACAGGGCGGATGCTTAAGTGCACCTCACCTGAAAGGATAGTTTTAAATTACCGGGCGGATGCTTAAGTGCACCTCACCCGAAAGGACAGCTTTTAACTTACCAGGCGGATGTTTTAGTGCATCTTACCCGAAAGGGTAGTTTTCAACTTACTTGGAGCATGCGTAAGCACCTCATCCGAAAGGATAGTTTTCAACTTACTGGGCGGATGCTTAAGTGCACCTCACCCGAATGGATAGTTTTCAACTTACCGGGCGGATGCTTAAGTGTCACCCGAAAGGATAGATTTCAACTTTCCAGGCGGATGCTTAAGTGCGTCTCACCCGAAAGAATAATTTTCAATTTACTGGGCGGATGCTTAAGTGCATCTGACCCGAAAGGATAGTTTTCAACTTACCGGGCGGATGCTTAAGTGCACCTCACCCGAAAGGATAATTTTCAACTTACTGGGCGGATGCTTAAGTGCATCTCACCCGAATGGATAATTTTCAACTTACTGGGCGGATGCTTAAGTGCACCTCACCCGAAAGGATAATTTTCAACTTACCAGGCGGATGCTTAAGTGCACCTCACCCGAAATGATATTTTTTGACTAATCGGCCATGCGGCCGGATGCTTTAGCGCACCTTACCCGAATGAAAAGTTTTTACCTTCCAGTGGTCGAGGTCGAATCTAGTGGTGGAGGAGAAAGCAAAAAGAAGATGAGGAAGCCCATTTGGAGACATGGAATGCGTACGAAATATGATTTTCTTTTCAGCTTATGGAATGGAAACTTAAGTGCTTTATTACAAAAATTTAAGGAATTGGTGCAGTTGTTTCTTTTCAGCTTACAGTGTGCCAGCCGAAATCTTATGCACTTTCGGCCGTGGAGCACAAAAGCTTCCATCCGGTTGTTTTCAACTTACCGGGTGGATGCCTTTTTTCACCTCACCCGAAAGGATAGTTTTCAACTTATCGCACAGATGCTTTTGTTCACCTCACCCGAAAGGATAGTTTTCCACTTATCGAGCGGATGCTTAAGTGCACCTTACCCAAAAGAATAGTTTTCAACTTACCGGGCGGATGCTTAAGAACATCTCACCCGAAAGGATAGTTTTCAACTAACCAGGTGGATGCTTAAGTGCATCTCACCCGAAAGGATAGTTTTCCACTTACCAGGCGGATGCTTAAGTGCACCTCACCCGAAAGAATCGTTTTCAACTTACCGGGCGGATGCTTAAGTGCACCTCATCCGAAGGATAGTTTTCAACTTACCGGGCGGATGCTTAAGTGCACCTCACCCGAAAGAATAGATTTCAACTTACCGGGCGGATGCATAAGTGTCACCCGAAAAGATTGTTTTCAACTTATCGAGCGGATGCTTAAGTGCATCTTACCCGAAAGAATAGTTTTCAAGTTTCCGTGTGGATGCTTATACACCTCACCCGAAAGGATAATCTTTAATTTACCATTCGGATGCTTAAGTGAACCTCAGCCGGAAGGATAATTTTCATCTTAACGGGCGGATGCTTAAGTGCACCTCACCCGAAAGGATAGATTTCAACTTACCGGGTGGATGCTTAAGTATACCTCACTCGAAAGGATTGTTTTCAACAACTTAAAGTGGGGATGCTTAAGTGCACCTCACCCGGTTTTGCAAAGATAGGAACTTCTTCAACTTACCTTTGAAAACACCAACCCATTACTAAATGTATTCAGGAACCATTCTACTAAATGAGTTTGTCTTCGCGCACTATAGCACTGCGCACTAGACTCATATTTTCATGACGACCTGCAGTATATACTAGTAATAGGTTGTATTGTACTCGCCTGTTTACGATTCGTGCTCAGGAGCAGCTTTTATAAGCTATTAAGACTGAAGCAATGTTCCAGCCTTCACCATCATAGGCTACCAACGTGTCTGTGCCATCACCTCCTCCCATCGTTATGAACAGCAGAGATCAAGACTGTGTGCAAGTTCTGCTACCTGGGAAGGACCATTACAGGTCAGTGGCAGAGGTGATGCAGAGCATCGGGAACGGGCATGTATGGCCGACCGATTGACAAAGCGAATTTGGCAAGGTCACAGCATCCATCTCCCCACCAAGCTTGCCGTGGTACTGAGTTCACCCCTTTACTGCTGCGACTAGTGCGAGACCTGGACCTCTCACCATCAGCACATCCAGTTACTTGTGCAGTTCCGTCAACGATGTCTGCATGCGGAAATCTGCGACATCATGTAGCAGGATAGAGTACCCAACCTACATGTCATGACGATCTTTCTAACGTTGAGTGCTTGGTCATTAAGTGCCATTAATGTTTCGGTCTGATTGGGAAAGAAGGCCCAGCCGGTAATTTACGGTTCACTTTCTGGCGTAACCCCCACGTGGCTCCGTGGGACACCCTGCGGCTATCGGCTCGGTCGGGCCCCTGAGTGATTTTAATTCGGAGTGGACCTCGTAACAAATAGACGCCGTTCGCTAATAGTGAGCACTTCAAGAGGTACTAGTACTCTGCGGTATCCGACAGTCTATCACTGGGAAAAATACACCCTCTACACACCCATCTTTGCAAAGGTGACCGTAGCATAAGATTGACAGGGCACGTTGTCCGCATGGAGAACAACAGAATCTCCAAGATGCTGCATGCTGTACGGTCAACTGAAGGAAGGGCATCGCGTTCAGGGCAGACTCTTCAATAGATACGTGTGTCGCGACAACATGAAAGCAAGCTTGAGGAGCTGCAACAACAATGTTAACTGCTGGGAAGCAACTGTGACTTGGAGAAGCCAGTTCATAGTAGGAACAAGGGCCTCCGAAGCCAACAGATCAGCTGCTGTCCAAGAGAAGAAGAGGATGAAACAAGGCCATATGCCAGTCTGTATCTTCTCTGCACGTAGCATCTGTTGCCGTTCATCTGCGTCCAAAATTGGCATCTATTCCCACACGAGCCGGAGGACTCATGTTGGCAAATGACAGGATCATCGCCGACAGGAAGGAGTGGGCAGGAGAAACAACAGAATTACATAAAAAACGTACGCGTTTTTGAAACCTGTGAAAGATGTGCACGCAAGCGTTTGACGTTTTTCTTTAATATTTAGTTCTGTTCTTTGCTTCACCTGTATATTTTGCTTCTTCTTTTTGTTCTTATCTTTTTGCTGTTGTATCATTTTCCCTTTTGTTGTTTTTTGGTATTTTTCCTTTTTGTTGCGTTGTCTCTTTTGTTGTTTTCTTTTTGTTGTTTTTCTTTGTTCTTTTTCCTTTTTTTTAGCTTTTTTATTTCTATTTTTATTTTTCATTTTATGTAATTTTTTATTTTTTGTTATTTTTCATGTTTTTGTGATTTTTCCTTTTTGCTATTTTTCCTTTTTGTTATCTTTTTGCTATTTTTCATTTTTTCGTAATTTTTCCTTTTTATTGTTTTTCCTTTTTGTAATATTTCCTCTTTGTCTTTCATTTTTGTCATTCGAATTCATGTTTAATGTTCTTCCCTTTTGTTCTTTTTCTCTTTCACAATATTTGGTAAGTTACCTTTAAATTTGTTCTTTTAGTAGAACAATAGTATTACTTACCTACATTAGTAATATACTTAAGATTTTCATTATTATTAGCTTGATTTACTTTAGGTATACTAAAGATATTTTCTTTCCGACAATATCAACCATTTTCGTGTGTAGCCTATATGCCATGAGTTAAGTTCTGTGTGGAATAGAATCAACATGCATGGCCTTTTTTTGCATGCCAATTAGGGCTGGGTACCGATACAGCGTACCGGTACAAAACCGGTTTTTCTCATTGGACCGGTCCAGAAAAACCGCACCTGAAAAAATTAGGTGGACCGGATGTTGGACCTATTAGGAAATTAACAGATTATTTGATCAGGCATTCACACGTTTCGGCGCTTGCAAGTGGAAGAAAATAACAAGAGTGAAGTAGGGTAGAGTTTATAGTCATTTGTACCAAGTTTTACAGCCAGTCGTACAGGTGCAGTTAGCGTCGTAGGATTTTAAAACGCCAGTGTAAGTCTAATACTCCATCAAACAGATTTCTTTGTAGTGGAATGGACCATTGGTATGAGTCATACTGCATCAGGTCCAGGTTCAGGTCCGGACCTGGACCTGATCCTTTGGACCTGAACCGGACCTGGACCTGAATTTTCTGTACCGGTACCCAGCCCTAATGCCAATACATTTTGTATGGTTCCAAGTGTACCTTGGTTGTACCCAAGTTGTATCCTTTGTATGCATTAGCTTTAATCTATTCTTTTTAATAGTTGACTGCATGTGTCTTCATAAAACATCTGATTCAGGCACTAGTGTGTAGATTTAGGCTGCAATATTTTGAACGTAACAATACACTTAGTTTCTTATTTTTCGTTCTACTAATGTTAATAAGGTTAGTTTGATTCCATTATATGGATGCATCTGTCATTTTTTCGGTATACAAAAAAGGTATTCTACCACACTGCAAACCTTCCAAAGCAGTTGCAAAATCATTAAATTTATAGAACGGAAGAACGGATACTAATACTAGTATCATGGAAGGCAAAATCAATTCTGTCTTGAAGTCAAGAAAGAACAAAATGAACACTCTATTGTTGGGTATACCATATACTCATACGAACTTGCCGAAGACAGATTTCAAAATGAAGTCAACTTGTTTTAACTAAACTTCTGTTTTTTTTTTCACGCTCGCATCAGTTTCTGGGTTTCTGGAAGATGTCATCCATATGATCAAATCAATATGGCCTTATATCCCCTTTTCAGATTCCAGGTATATACAGGTGGTGTGTGGGCATCACTTGTATCTCTCCTCTCAACAGTGATGTAAAGTTGGGACAAATTTTTATGGACATAAAATATCAATTGCGAAAACAAATTGTGTACAACTTCCAACAATTCACCTTAAAGTTTGCTGTGAACAGAATGTCTGTTGAGAGGAACCTGGTCGTCTGTCTTCCCCATCCGTTGGACGGTGACTGGTCTCGCCTCCTCGACTCTGGTGCCGTCTGGGCAACAACAGGACTGAAGGAAATGTTACATACTTTTCCTCTTGTCTTGCTGGCTAAACGAGACCATAACAAATCAAACCAAGTGAACATAAACTGTTATGACTCAAATGGGCAAGTACAAATGTAACTACAACAATTCAAGCCAATCTTCCACTTCAGCAACATTACAAGAAGCCAGGATAATACTTACTGTAAGAAAGAAAGATACTTTGATAATAATGTTTTTGATTTGTGACCGATTTGTGCTTTGGTTTGCTATGGAGGAGTTGACTGTGGATGAATCTATCTTTGTAAACAGTATGACATGAGAACTCTTGATTAGATGTGGCTCTCTGGATGCAAAGGTGATTTAGAGGTCTAAAAGTAAAACTAAAGCTGGGTTTTGCTCATGATACAAGGTAGGTACTAGGTAAGGGTCTGGAAAGTGTAGGTCAAGTTTGATAACAGGCCTCCTAGCAGCTCCCAGTTTTTCTCAGCAGAACTTCAAAGTTAGAGTTCTAATTTCTTAAGTTCTCTTATTACAAATTCTTGAGTGGAGGTTAGCTCTTGTGCCAGCAGGGAGTTTGGACCCCCTAACAGTGGGCTTTTTTGTTAAAAACTTTAATGGATTTCCACTGTTTTTGCAACATTTTGTATGTCTTTGCAAGGAGGTTAAAAACCACCTAATTTTTAACCTCCCTGGTCTTTGTATTGGTACTTCTGCACAGTACAGGACAAAGGCTCTAATCAAGGACAGAAAAGCAGCTAGAGGCATACAATGTCTCAAAAACCTGCTGGACCCAACATCTGGTTGTAGATAAAAAAGAACCACCATCTAGGTCCCCTATATTAGTATACATATGTTGATTAAAATAGATCCAAGTCGGTGGGGTCATGTGAGTTTGGCTCTGGGGATTTCGTGTGTTAGCCGGCTTTAGTAATAGTAGTGACATGCTTTTAGTGGCATGCATTGGGGAAATAATGCAGCTATTATGCAGTCAGAGATCAGGATAACAGTTCAGAATAACTATACCATTCATTTAAATAATTAAAACTTCCTTCATACAAATTATAGAAATAGAAAAAGGAACAAGAATCCCTACCTACCAACCTTAATTTTTCAGGACTGAAACCAGAAACAAGGTATTTTTTCTTGGGCGGAGTGGTAGACACAATATTTAACTCTTGCCCTTATTCTATTCACATATTTGATTGGGGCATCAGTCCCAAGAGAAAATCACTACAAGTTGCAAAAATACAAGGGGACAGGATGGGCTTTACTTCAATCTTTATTTGTTGGATGAACCAAATCTAGTAGTGTTCGTTTGCAAAATCCTCCACTGAGATTTAGTTACGGCCCCCACAAATAACCGAACTGACTCAGTCAATTTAGAACAATTTATATGATAAAGTCCTCCATCACAATAAAAAGGTGTTCTATCTTCCATCTTATCAGTCGTATAAATGAGCGTAGTACTGCTGTCCAATCTTCATGTAAGCCTCTTTCTCCGCTGATGTCATCTGTGCGATGAGGTCTGGCCTCTCGCTGACTTGGTGATACGGGTACTCTACTCCTCCCACCGTTACCATGGGAACATCCTCTTCCTCATCATCTTCATCCTGCATCTCTTCCACCTCTTGTGAGTTAGTACCAGATATGCCAGGCTGAGCCATCATTCCAAAGAAGTTGTTGGAGTCCTCTGTGTCCGACTTACTACTATCGCTGTCGCTATCGGCAACCCCCGCCGACGGGATGGCCGCGGAGACGGCTGAGCTCGCCCCCTTCTTCTCGTGCGCCAGAAGGACCCGCATGATGTCGTTGTTGTCCTGTTGCGCGCTGGGGCGGGACTCCATGATGCCTGGTTCTTTCACGCCGTCCGACGACAAGGATAGTTCTTCATCGTGTACAGTGCTGTCCCTCAGCCATACTGGTCGCTCCTTCACCTCAGCCGCAGGTAAGGCCGCGGATGGAGCATTCTTATTCTCCATGTTGATCGTGACCTCTTGGTTCAGGTCAAGTCCGACACGCTGCGTACCATCGGCCCAGCCGCGACTACCTCCGGACTCGCCCGGTCTCCCTCCGCCCGAGACCGTCTTATTAGGAATGAGCCCAAGTATGAGGTCGGGATCCAAGACCTCTTGTGGTAGGCTCATGTCTTCCAGCTCCCGCAACAGTTGATAGACGGGTTCGATCTGTTGGTTGAAGCGTACCAGGAGCGTACGCGAATCCTTCTCCTGGTCCCGGCTCTGGTCTTCCTGCACCTCCGTCTGACAGTACGTACAGTTGAACGTCCCCGTCAACGGGTCAAACAGCTGGTCCGTCTCCAAGTCCGTAAACGTCTTCCCGCACATCGGGCAGAGGAACGACGCCCGGTTCGTCGAGTCCCTCTCGTCCGTTTCAATCTTCCGCCGCATGTGGTCCAGCTTGTACTTGACCACGTTGACCACCATCTTGTAGTTGACGGAGTAGTAGTTGTGGCGGGTGGTGTGCCCGTCCGAGTGGGTCTCCATCCGCATGCGCGACTTCAGGAACTGGTCGTTCTTCAGCTGGGTGATGATCATCCGCAGATGTTTCCTCTCGAATTTCAGTTTCTCTATCAGGTCCTCTTCTTTGATGTACCTGTCACAAAAAATATAGGGACAGTCAAGTACTGTGAATACATTTGAACTGGATGTGATTTAGTTCGTAGAAAAAACGGAGTGTTTGCAACTTGGTTTTGAGATTGTCATAGTGCTATATGTCGCATACTGCTACAGTAATTGAGTAAAGAAAACACTGGTGCCGTTACCGTAAGTTTACAGAAAACCAGTCAAAAAAACACGTACTACAGTTGCTTTCTGAAGTGCTGACGTTTTCAACTGTCACTGATCTAATCACATGTACCCTCTGGAAGTATGGTTTAGTACTTTGGTATCGTAAAATTTATTTTACAATTTACCTATCCAAGCATAATTCAGAGAGGACACTGCCAAGTGATATCTGACAAATTTGTACAGTTCGCTGTAACGTATACTTAGTGGAACAAGCTGACAGACGGCATATACAAGGAAAATGTCACTATTTTCCCCATAGCATCTGCTTGGAGAGTAGCGAAAACCATGCTGTCTTACCTGTTGTGAACCAAGATGTCCATAACAAGCGCGTGTTCTATTCCATAGAAACCCCGGGTTATGAGTCTCACCAGTTTGATGAGTGGCTGAGGGATTTCAGGGGGTGTCGTTTGGTTCTCCATCGAAATTTGAAGACTCTAAAACTGTCAAAAACTATCAAAAATGCCTAAACTTCTGCTAAATACGTAAAATACGATCCAACTCAAAGATTCTCCTGTTGCACATGCGCACCGTAGCCATACCTTACCTACCTGAATGTCATTATATTGACCAATCAGAAGGCAGCCAGTTTCTACAGTATTATCGAATGTTACAATTTTATCCAATCAGTGAACTGTAAGCGGTCAATATACACCAATCAAGAGCCCCAAAATATATGACGCAATGGTAGCAAAGAAACCGGAAGTGAAAATGGAGCATTCAGAATCTCCATAATGAGATGCGGTTTGACGATCCAACACTAAAACCTGTCTTTTATTCTTCGGGACCATGTAGAAACCACTTGTTAGACTTCAGGTATACGTAGTGCGTATCTTTTTAGGAAATGGCCACCTCTGTGGTCTTGGTGGTCGCGATTTTAACAGCGACTTCAACGGTCGAGGCGTCCGGGGATGTGTCTTCGGGGGCCAGATCGACCAGGGTCCGAAGACAAACCGGAGAGCTACGGCAAGAAATACCCGCTCAGTTCAACCAAATCTACCAGGGATCCGTGTTCAACGGCACGGAGGATATCTACCGGTATTCCTACATGCAAAATGAGGTAAGAAGAATATTAGGAATTATTAAAGGAAGATCCAGATAATTTTTGTAAATTGACGTTCTCAACGCAACAGTGCTTTACCTGAAAAAAGGGCGGGGCCAAACCATTTGAAGATGGTCGTTCTATTGATATCTATCAGTGACAATATTGTGAAAACTCGAACAATTCGTTCGTTGATGGGATGGGAGTCTTTTGTGTCATGATGGCACAATCATAATTTTCAGTGGCCCCTTATTCACATCGCGGTATAGCCCACCCCGAAAATCAATATGCTGTATTCAAGGAGGCCATGCATTGAATTCCCAAATGGAATAACACTAACGCTGAACCTTATTATTAGCTGGGCATGATTATGCGCAATGCTGGGGCTAAGCTTTTTATTTGTGATGGCCAGACGATTTCACACGTCATACCAAGATACTGTAAATGCAGAAATGTTTGCGTTTTTTCGCGTTGGCCACTTCACTGCGAACTCGAAACCTACTCCAACATTTTTCCATTACAGTATGTGATTACAGTTTTGTTGTGCTACCGTGAACTCAAATCCACCACGAATACTCCAATTTTTTTCACTACCGCGAAATTAAATCCCTGTGAACATAAATGCATTTACGGTATGATGTCATTGCATCAGATTCAAAAATGTTGTAACTTCACTCTTTCCTGGGGTCAATTGTTTATGGCTCTACAAGTTGTTTGTTTGTTTGTAGTTTTGTTTGTATTGCATACTCCATAGGACTGCCATATGCCTTGAAATGCCAGGTTTGTACGAAATGGTACATGCTACATATCGGGACAGATTCAATACGAGCAATCACGTTTTTGTTTACATCGGAGGTAGTCTACAACTGGTGCCTACCAGGACATCATTCAGCCTATTAGTTTACTAGTAAATATTTACAGATCAAATTACAAATTAAAATATAAATTGATCTTCTGTCTTCCACCTGCTTTCTACCTGCCAGTGCGTCACTGTGACATCATCCTGATTGCTCGTATTGATCCACTCACACCAGGAGGGACTCCTACCCTTTTCGATAAGTGTAGTGGGTTCTTTACTTGCCTGCGGTGTGGCTGTCCTCAAATTCGGGACCTCCATTTAACGCCCTATCCGAGGGGAGTACCTAAACAAAGCTGGTGACCAGTAATTAGGGGGTTCCAAATAAAAATGCAATTTGGAAACACAGATAGGCAAATAGACTTATAAGTTATAGCCTAACCTTTTTTGCAA
The DNA here is from genome assembly GCF_000003815.2 of Branchiostoma floridae. NCBI lineage: Eukaryota > Metazoa > Chordata > Leptocardii > Amphioxiformes > Branchiostomatidae > Branchiostoma > Branchiostoma floridae. The sequence continues at coordinate 28,262,611 of NC_049979.1, forward strand.
AGATAATAATTATACTTCATTATATCATAGTTATACCTTGCGGTAATTTTTTGTGGCCTGTTTCCAAATATATTGTTTCTCCCATATTGCTTTCAGTATCAGAAAGAGGATTACTTCATAGCGATTTTTCCTAATCCCAAAGGATTGGCTTAACCTTCGTTCCTGGGCTGCCCACGCCACCATGGTACATGTAATGTTGGTTTATGTAGATAAATTATTGAAAAGGCCATACATGTACTAGGTTTTGTCACGCTTACATGTACTAACCTAGCTAAGCATATTATGTATGGTCACATTTGTAATACAATTTTTAGCAAGGCTTTTTATTCTTTGATTTTGAAAGAACTAATTACAACTGTTCTCAAGGATGGGGGGGGGATAAATTTTTCATTCAAAAGATGTGATGTTTCTTTTATAGCACATCCACAACTGTTTAAAAAATGCCTTCACTGTTGTATATCTATCATACAACACAAATAATCATTTAGTTAGGCGTAGGAAAAAATGTTGTGTTTCTAGATGTGGCCTTGAAAATTCGGGTCATTAGATAATCTTACTTTTTTAAGAGTTCCGCCAAAGTGATCTAGCAAGTACGTAACTTTAGCAATTTGTAAAACTGAAATGCATCAGATACTGGTATTTGTAACATTATGATTTGAAATGATACAGAAATACATTACATTACAAGCACAATGCATGTTCACAATTTGATGTGTTTCAATTAACTGCACAAAGAAGTACAATGTTTACTAGTAGATTACTACACATTCTTATCATCCTCTCAATAGAGCCCTTATCTCTCAACAGAGTGTAAAAGACATTAGGGAGTCTGTCTGAATTTCATCACGCAGATATCACTTTTATCAGATAGCAAATTTTATGTCCCTTGCCAGTGGTCGACCAAGAAGGCATAGCGAAGGGTCGACAGGTTTTTGCGGGTTCGGTATCCGGAAACACAGCAGTTTTCCCTAGGCCTTACGATGTCGATATACATCATCTATCATAGCTGTTGCCCTATATATAGCTCTTGGTTTCTGTCTCAGAAGACGTTAGTATAGTAGTGTTTGTTTGAATTTTAGTCACAGCAATATGGCTCTCTAGATGTCATGCTCATTGAAAGTCTATAATTATTTTCATTATCTTTCAATTCAACCAGAATTCATGAGATTCAGAAGCACTGGTAGCCTGCGCTCCTGTGGTCAATTGATTACATTCATAATCCATGATTGAATATCGTTATACATTTGAAGCCAAAAAAATGAGGTCAGCAAAGAATTGTCAAGAGGGAGCTCCATGCCGTGGTAAAATAACTCCCAAGCTCTAGTATATTGTTGTTAAAACACTAACAGTTTTCATGATCAAATAGTGACACTAGACTCAACTGTGGACTGCCATTTTGTTTCCCCAGACTTACCGCTTTGTCATCATTCAGTGTGTCCGTAAATAGCTTCCATATAAGATCAATAATACTTCGACTGTCCAATTCGCATAAGTGGAAGAAAAGGGTTTTCATCCAAAATGTTCAAAATTAGTCAGTCAGTCAACATTGGTAGTTTGGACAGTTAAAACAGTAAAATAAAATGTGTTTCAAATTCTACTTTGAGTTTGAGGAATAGAAGGTAACGATATTGGGAACGACTTCTTTATTAATTGAGGAAGGCATCTAATTGCCTTTTTTTTTGCCTTTTTGGTTTGCACAAGTGCGTAGGATATGCGAATTTCTGCCGCCGTTTGGTTAAAACGGTCATGATCTTCAATATAATTGGGCTTGGTGCAATGTTGCACCTGATACCACCCAATCCTTGCTATATATATGCGTCAGTGTCTCCCTTGGCTTTAGCATGGAAATTCTCCCACCTAGCCTTTTTGAGGATGCAGACAAAGTTTAGATTAAGGGCTTGACCGCATTCATGGCTTAATAGGTTTTCACGACAAGGGAATTCTTGGAACCGTCGTTGACGTCTGGTGCAAAACTCAAACTCCCTTGTGACGGAAAATGTCATCTGTACATGTACATGTACATCCCTGACGACAATTAATTTGTTCTGTGTCACTAGAAATGCAGCAACGAAAAATTGGTTACGACATATGGGCGACCATATTTAAGACAGGTTGATTGAAAGACCCATGAGATTCTTACCAATCCAATTGCAAAATTGTTCTATTGTAAGTGTATGTATATATGTACATTGTATATCACACACAGCGTATAATGTAATACTGGTAGAAATGCAGCAATGAAAAACTAGTATCATGACTGATATGCGACCATACCTGATGACACTTTGATTGACTTGACTCCAATTGCAAAATCATTCTATTGGTATTTTCATGATAACATGGTATGTCATGATTGTATATCCTTGACGACTGTTGGTTCTGTGATATCCTCAGTAGATATGCAGCAACGAAAATATTGTATCACGACATATCTGCGACTGTATCTGAAGACATGACCCTTGAGATCTTTGCCAATCCAATTGCAAAATCATTCTATTGGTTTTGTAAAGGAAACATGTAGAGTGTAATTGTATATCCTTTTCAACAGTTGGTTCTATGCTCACTAGCGGTAGAAATGCAGCAACGAAAATCTAGTATAATGACATATATGCCTGAAGACAGGATGATTAAAAATAACATGACCCAGGAGATCTTTTCCAATCCAATTGTAAATTATTCTATTAGTATTGTAAAGGACCACAGTGTGTCATGTTCATCTACTGGTTGTATTTGTCATGTACGCTATTAACGTCTGTGATATGGATTGAGAAGGCAGTTTTAGTGTCATATCTTTGCAAAGAAGTCACATTATGCTGTTTTAGCATTTTCTCATCATTTTTCTAATGATGATTACTTAACTTCCAAGGGCCAAAGTTATGAAATTCATGTAGTTTGCATGAAATTTTTCTAATGATGTTTACTTAACAGGGCTCGAAATACACTTTTCAGTCAACTTGCACCAGTGCAAGTTAAGCCAAAGGTAACTTGCACCAAAAGAAACTTACTTGCACAACCCAAAATAGTGAACTGTTAACCCTTTATTCTTCTTCTGAAAATTTGCAAATATATGGGGATACATAAAGACCACATGTTTGGATATTTGTTTTCCAAAGCGTATTTTATTTTGGATTTCAAATTGTACAACAAATGTGAATTTAGGCTTAATTTAAGACAATTCAATGTCTACAACTTGATAAGATCACTCTTCGAGTGACTTCCATCACTATTCTTAACCATCGCTAGAACAACTCAATACAAACACATATAACTGGAAGATCCAGTTGATCATATCAAAGTCACTAAATTGTATGCAAAATGTATTTACTCATATGCAAATCAAGGTAAGACAACACCATAGGAATTATTAGCATTATAGAGATGGAATTGTCTTCAACTTTTGTTTACCTGGATGTCTAACCAAGTTTAGAAATAACAAATTTAGGCTATTTTTTTATTCAATGTTGTTTTCTTTTACCTTTCAATGGCAGACAATATTCTTGGTGTGTGTAAGCTTTTTCTAAAGTCAGGTATTAGTGGATAAAAGTAACTTGCACTGGTGCAAGTTTGGTCCAAACTTACTTGCACCACACCAATTTTACATGCACAAACTTGCATATGCATGTGGTATTTCGAGCCCTGCTTAACTTCCAAGGGCCAAAGTTATGAAATTCCTGTCATTTACAAATGTACCACAATAATTTCATATTACATAATGTACGTATAAATATTTTATCATATGAGGTTTTCATTTTACATATTTGATGTTGATGTTCCTATCTTTGTCAGTTACACATGTCACATGTTTGAAAGTCCTATCATGGAATGTAGTGGATCTATGGTATTAAGTATTTTGCACAATACCTCCTTAAATTATGTCAATAAGAAATACTTAAGCTACTGACGGTCTGTTGCCCCTCCTGCAGTTATTCTTGTTCAAAAATCTAAACAAAATTTGCCCTACAGTTCCTTAGAACCTGTTAGGGGGCCCAAACCAAACCAAACCCAAAGTCTATAACGAGATAAGAAAACCCAAATTTCAGACACACAGACACACACACAAACATTAATACTAAATAATAGGCATCAAAACATATCCTTTGGGGGCACGGTATGAATGAGCCATTTCTACAGACAACAGATGTACCATTTTTATACACTACTAGACCAGCAATCCATAGTCAATTAAATGCTCTTTAAGGGAGCAATTCCATTTATAACTTCTAGATGCAGTCTTTAACACACATACACACACACACACACACACACGCATGTGCACACACACACATACACTTACACACTCACACAGACACACACACTCACACACACACTCACACATACACACATACACACACACACACACTCAAACCCCCCACACAAACATTTAGTCATCAAAACATATCCTTTGGGGGAACGGTATGACTACTAGCATGAATACATGTAAGCCATTTCTATAGACAACAGATGTGCCATTTCTATACACTACAAGCCGTTCATCAAACAAATGGCTAGACCAGCGTTCCATAGTCAATTAAATGCTCTTTAAGGGAGCAATTCTGCCGTTAATTGTGTGGTAAGCCGGCATTTCAACCTCCCAGCTAGGATTTATAATTTATCACCTCGCTCATCAAACATTCATGGTGTGGGATTGTTCCAGTTAGAGGGAGGGTCGCCATTTTCCAGTGGGGGGGCAACAGTGTGTGATTCAAACCGACAGGTAATTATAAAGCCGCAACAGCAGAATTTATTAGTTCTCGGAATTTTGAGGCCTAGGAAAAAAAGGTTCTGTTTGCAGTCTGGAAAAATAGGGTCAGTAGGGAGGAATTATCATTTTTCCTTTCAGATTTTTGCTTGAATGACCAAAAAATACAGGTTATCAAATTGAATTATTAGTATTATTAATGTAAAACTGAAATGATTCAAGCAATGGTTTTTTCAGCATCATATTTTGAGTAATAAAAAAGATATATTGTACAAGCACAAGTCTATTAAACAAAGAGGTAACGTTACATTGTTTACAAGTACATTAATCAACTGTTCATGCAAAGCCTTAACATTAGGTGCTTTTCTACAATGCTAGTTCACCTTTATCCGCAGAGTAACCTATATTCGTTGTGTTACCCTCACGGTATTATGGGATATCAAGTCGACAAATCGAGGTTTCAAGTTGTAATATGTTCAAACAAGTGTAGTTTAAAACTATCGTCAATTGACTTGATATCCCTAAATACCTGTTTTCTGAAACTAACAATATAGGTTACCCTGCAAATATTTAGGTAAACTAGCGTTACTTAAATCACAGCTCGCAGGTAAAAAAAATTACTTTCAGAGCTCATAATTATTCAAGACAACGTATGAATCATTATGAAGTGGAAAAGTTCCCTTCCGCGTCATGTTGATTTGCTAGTCTTCATTTAAAAATCATCAACTTGGGAGAATAACAATCCGTTCATTACTGTAATGTGCTTGGGGCAATTGGCTTTCCTCAGACGTGTACATGGGACTTCCGGCATAGCATCCCCTAGGAAGGATTGGTAGTATGCATGCATACCCAGTATACATAGCAGTGTGAAGGGCATTGAGGTTATCCAACCCTTGATGTCGATGAAAGTTAGACATAGGTATAGAATTACAACACGGTGTATTCTGTATCACCTGAGGTACCAGCCTGACTGTGGGTGGGATCCCCCGAAGGCTGAATTGTAATCTGATACGCGGGAGGGCTGGGACTGAGGGTGATGCGGAATACACCGTGTTGTAATTTATTTTTATCATATCCATCCGAGAAAACACACGTTTCAATGCAAACTACATCCTGAAGTTGAGAAAATTTTGGTGTCTTCGAACGGAAATGGTAAATAAAAATTTGGTGTGTGAATTTTCGACCATTCCACACGTGGGCATTCCATTTATTCAATCAAAACCTGTGTGATATGGTACATGTGGAAGCCCACGTGATGCATGTAGAATATAACATGGCGTATAGTATATAATATGGCCAGACCTGCAAAAGGGCTGGGACCGAGGGCGATACGTAATATCCCGTGTTGTATTTTATTTTTAATGCCAACCTGAAAAAACTCAAGTGTGTCTGAAAAAAAAGAGCAGAAGACGGACATCAATGCACATCGCATCAACAACTTTGTCAATTTGAACAAAAGAACTGGTGCACTCAAGCAAGTTCGAATTGCTTGAATTGAACTATGAAACCCCGAGCTGTACTGTGAAATACAGACCGGTCGGAAAACCGATATCAAACATAAAAATGGCCCGAGTATGATATATGGTTAGTTATCATCTGGTCCAGAACACCTGTATTGAACGTTATTGTGGCTGAAGTATGACATAGAATAAGAAGGTAACAGTTACTCAAGCAGCTTCAAGCAACTTCAAGCACCTGGATAAGATTTGGAATTTTATTGGGTTATTGGGTGGGCCGACTACTCACTCTTTGCAGCCAGGGGCTGAATTGCGAGGAGCTTACAATAGGCGGGGCTAAATCGCAAGGGTCTGGAGCGAGCTGCCATTCGGCGCCACTCAGGTGACCTCAATACGACAGTAATTGCCCCAGGTGCGGCCAAGGTGCTGTAGGTTTTTTTGGACCACTCACACCGCACCATCGCACATGTGGCGGGTTCTTTAACGTGCCTGGGGTATGGCTCTCCCTAGACACGGGACCTCCATTTAACGTCCTATCCGAGGGACTTAAATAGAATTGGATATGGTCAGACGTTACAGAGAGTATCTGCTGTCTTACAAGTTACAACAGTGACTGGACAAACCCATGACCTTCGGTGTGGTTGACATATTGTGTCTGTATTTCCTCCCAGTCGTCCCCACGTGCCATCCGTGTGGAGGTGAAGAGCCAAGGAGCGTCGGAGGACTACCCTCTGCTGTTCGTGGTGCGACAACAGCGGGGCATCCTGTCGTGGCAGGTGCCCCTCATGATCAGAGGCATGTGAGTAGCAAACAAATGAATAAATGTCTCTTTATTTCATATGATTATTATGTAATGCTGTTCACTAGGGTGACGTATATCCTTTGTTGGTATAAAAAAAAACGCATTTAGGGAAATGAAGTCGACGGACAGTGGTTTCTGGTTTCAAAATGGAATATCTTGAAAGTAATCTGAAACCACAGTCCGCAGACTTGATACTCCTAAATGTGCTGTTTTTAAAGACAACGGATAAAGTCACCCCATGGATAAAGGTGAACTCCCGTTACATGTATACATCTACTGGGTTAAGTACGGGTCACAACAAAACAATAGGTTGCAAATATAAATTGACAAGCTTCTATGATAAGTATAAGTGAATTCAACTTCTTGCTTCTTTGTGATGGTGAAAGTTTAAGAGCAAATATAAATTATTACAAATTTTTGTAGATGTAGATATTTCTGAAAGATGATTTTTGAATGAAAGGATATCTAAGCTCCTTGATCTTAGTCAGAATATTTCTATAATTTTAGACATCTTAGATGTTTGATAATTATCCTGAATAAAGGGGTTTTGAAAATTCAAAATGTTTTCGAAATGTCCAAAGAAGTCAGATTCAAATCTTCATATTTCATCTTAAAAAGATAGAAATATTCTGACTTAGATCAAGGAGCTTAGGTTTTCTTTTATTCAAAATGATTCAAATATCATATGACTTGGAATAGACTCTTTTTTATATACTTTTTTCTTCCATTTTGTAGCTATGGATACGACAAGGTGAGCCGTACGCTGTGTCCCATGGACCACCTGCAGACTGGTGTGAAGGACGAGAGGGAAACCGTGTACCTGGAAGTGTCGGCTGCATCGCCTGCCGCACTTAACTACCGCGTCAACGCAACCATTCTCACTGACTTCAGCTTGAGGTTTGTTTGTTTGTTTGAACCTTTATTTATTCATAAAAGCTTAAATCGGCCTGCAGGTCGCATTTCATTCAGGTCATGAGGGAAGAGGCAAGGGTCACACAAAGTATATAACAGAGATACAGTTACATCGTTTAGAGTCCTTATAAGTCCTATATATACACATGATAATGAATGTAGAATAAGTACTATCTAATACCAGCTCAAAAAAGACCAAGAAACATTCATGCCTTTAAGTTCCAGAGTTACCAAGTTGAACTTAGGATTGATGTGTTTAAAAATTTGTACTTTACCAGAACTATCGTAGAGTGGAATTTCTTATAACCAAGTACAGTAGCGGCATCTTCTCTGGGTAGTTTTAAAGAACGCTTGCAGATAGATGTGCAAAAGTTAGGTGTGACAGGTTGTTCAGTGTAATATAACCAGCTGCTGCCACGTCTGCAAAGCTGGTGTGTTACGCGAAAGGGGGTTATGCCGGCTATATAGATACAGATACAGATACATGTACCTGTAGATGAATAGATGAATTCAGAATTTTGTGTATTACAAAACTTACTTGCATCACGTGATACAAGTGGTTTTTATGGTCTGTAGAAGTGTGAACTTGTCTCTTGGAAAGTATCACGCCAGGAAGGACAGTATTTGCACGTTCGTATGAATTTTTCCCAGGGGATTTCTATCCATCTAATAAAATCAACATGGCCTAATGCTCATGAAAGAATAGATGATGGAAATATCTTTTTTGTTTTGTAAGTTTATGACAATTAAAGAAATGTGCACTACTGCATGAAAAAATTATAAGTCAAAATGAAATTAATCAAAGTTGTTGCTTTTCTTATCTTTCAGCACCGGACAATCCAGAAATTTTCTAGTATCACCTTCCCAACCACAGGTTAGTACTACACGTTTGCAAAATGAGGACTGTTTTGGATGACTTCCTGTGTGAAAATCAACTCGCCCCGGGCGGTTCGAACCGGTCCGAGGGCAGTCCACCTCGTCCGCCTACGTCAAAGCCGTCCGGCCCGCGAGGCTGCCAGTCCGAACGCCCACGCGGTGAACCGTCATTAAGTGGTTCAGCACGTTCGGCAGTTCAGGACCGCCGGACGCTTCGGGCGCCGTAAAACACTTAGAAAAAAATTGCCGCTGCGTGGCCAAATTTTGTCTAAGTCCCTAAATTGTCGGAAGCCGTGCGACAGCGCCCCCTTCCGTACACTAAACGCAGCGACCAGAAGAGCGCTAAAGTCCGCAAGTGAGACTATTAGACATTGTTAGAGGCATACATTACGTCCAGTATTACGTGGCAACAGCCAGAGCGGGCGAACACTAATAGTAATAACGTTGTACTATCGCCTGAACAATACTATGAAAATAAAAAAGAGATATTTTTCTACCCTCAAATCTACAACTTTTCTTCTATATTAATATTTTGGTCGCGACTAATGAATGGGTGACGTATTTTCTTGTACATATTCGTTCATTAATATAGTCACCACGCACGGCTATCTGAAGTAAAGAGTAGAGTATAATACAATCTGATGGGTCTTCTAGTAAAGTTTACATACACTTATAAAATGCTGTTCATTTTCCAATTCCCAGCTTACAGTGTTGAGTCCCCCTTTGAAGAATCTACTCCGCTACTCAGTGCAGTTTTTCAGCATGCGCGAGCGTTGCTCGGAAAGCCGACTGTCCAGTGCGCAAGATGATATTGACAAACACGGCGATCCCAGTTCCAGGCCGCATCCGCTGAAATAAACAGCGGGTTGATTGACATCCCGCCTGTGAGGCTCACGTGAGCGGCGCTCTGGTAGTCTTCCCACCACACATTGGCCGTTGCCATGGCGCCATGCTGGCGGTAGCCGTTTGATGTGTACAGTGTGTGACAATCTATTTACTGGCTAGCCAATCGCTACGATTGGTACGAAATGAGCCGGAGACATCGATTTTCACTGCAAATAATGAGCAACAATTGGTTGTAAGAAACTGAAATCCTATGCCCCACTTTCAAGTTTCTTGGAAATTCATCTGAATATGGCGAGCCAAAACACGTTGTTCAACCACGTACTTGAGCCCCCTGGTCGTCAATAAGAAGTTTTAAACATACGCAGAAATGTGACAAACGGAGAAATTTTACGATAAATTCAAGTGATTCAGGCATTGCCAAAATTTTCGCAGTTACATATTGCCACATTTTGTGACATAATTTAGGTTGTGGGCCCTGTCCGAGTTTTATGAATTATGGACGGGAAAATACGTCCGAGTGGGAGAACTGCTACAAATGCCTGTTTATGGTACCGCCGGGCAGTCTAATGAAGTCGGCCTGCTCTCTCCTTGCAGGAAAATGTTAGTCTCTACAAGGACGTTATCTGATAGAATGTCCTTGGTCTCTACCAGACTCCAGGTCGCTGGAAAACCGTAGAAATAGAATGAATAGAAGAGTAAGCCGGCCAGAGCCGAGTGTAGCCGGCCAGGGAACAGTACGCGACCTGCACAGTTTGGATTGCCCATCACGCCCATGCAGCGTTGAGTGTGCGGATCACACCTACATGTTTATCCTCTCGACCATTATTAAAGGGTAATCTGCCACGAAGTACCAGTCTTTGTATCGTATCTCGTACACTACCAAATGCCGTGCATGCAGCATATAAAATCTTTATTGACACGACAAAAGTAAAGCGACTTTCGTAAGGTCTATAACTAAACAGACATGTGAATACATATAGGTATGAACAAGTCATTGTTACGAAGTCTGTTCTCATGAAGAATGAATATGTTTTGGTCCTGTTTGTCTCTTTATTTTTCTCTAGCGATAAATGAGAAAAAAGTCTTAAACACGTAACAGCAGATACCGCTTGGATAGTCGCAGTGGCATGGCGAATAAGAATTCGGCACGCCGTGTTTCGTTTCTAAATCACACGAACGCTATATTGTCCGTTCTGCTGTCGTGTTTGATTTGCTAACTACATTGCCCACGCCAATAAAATCGTTGTCTTCCAAGCCCAGTGTAATAAAGTACTATAAGAAGAATAAACGACAATGCTATTGTAGGTCACCCTGGCACCTGAGGTCTTCACCACACGACTCGGGATTGATCATGCTCGCACGGCGTTAAAACGGGCGGGGAAAAGTTACAGACCACCATTGTTTTCTGTAGAACTAAATATAATCTTTCTACCCTATGATTAAATAATTGTCTCTGGCTCTTTACAAATAAGACGACATTGAGTTGCGCTACGTTTCGATTGACTGTCATTGTACCAAGCGACGATTCTGTCCAAATGTGCAATAATACGGGAGATAATGTTGAAAATGTATTTAGCATCTTTATTGCCTTTCATGGCGTCCGGCATTATCTCGCCTTGTGGACAATACCTAACATGATTGGTGAAGTGCAATATTTTGAATGTTTCTCACTTACCAAAATTTCCACCATCGTTTGGAGTCAAAGCGCATGCTTTGGCCGGAAAGGAACTTGTGAGCAGTACCTGGTTGCATCACCTGTTGGACGACCTGCAGCAGCGAGACTTCAATCGACTCTCTGAAAACGTGTTGAGTTTGACCAGTGATATTCCCCTTGACATTATATCAAGAAAGTGGGACTAAAAATAAGTACAGTGCTGTGTCACGCTGGAGTACGGCATCCAAAACAGGACACGGGTAACGGTTAGCCGAACATCTAACACCACATCTAACCCAGCTAGCGGAGATATGGTTGCTAATTATTTTGTCGGTCGCCACGCGATGATGGACAGCGGCACGCCTCTATACCTAAAGTTTCACGCTGTGTGGGTGTGGCCTAGCCACTGGCTCGCAAATTGATATCTGGATCGAATTTTCCCGTCTTTGAATAACTTGCTCGTGAAAAAAGGCAAGAAACACAAAGGAAATGGGTATAATGACGACATCATTCTTAGTGGTATTCCTGTCAATGGATGTGCAAACTGTGCCAAAAATTAACACATGGAACGTAAAATAAACAACAAACAACGAGTTATAGACATGTGCGCACTTGTCGGGCGGCTGTCCCAAAGGACCGGGAGGCTTCAATCAAGTGTGGGAGAGTTCAATTCACGTATGGGGGCCAGCACCTATATCAAAACTAGTCTTATTTTAGACACGAAGAATAATATTTTGTGGCACTAGATTAACATATATTACCATTCAATATTTAGATACAACTTTCTTTCAACAAAATACAATAAAGTTGAACACACACCAACAAAATGTTTGGCTTCTTCATAGGATCGTCTTCTTGTTTACGTTTGAGATGGGGTCACTGAACCCTAGCCGCCGCTGGGTGCGTAACGTGCCTAGCGTTGGCATGAATATATTAGGGCATTCAATGATGTTTATAAATGAATCTTCTAGATTATGGACTTGAATGTATATCATATATCAGTGATAGTGTCTCCACCACATGTTTGGTAACCACGCTTCAGTCGGAAAGACATCAGAAATCCATTACTTACGCTTTGTACATGGTTTGTGCGGGCAATCAAATGTTTCCTGGGACTCCGCACGCACATAACGTCAAAGTGAGGGCACATGTGATTTACATTGATTGTCTTGCGGCTGGTGTCATTCTGTAACTTCAAGCCGTCATTAATATTTTGTCTATAGGAGCGCTGGCGGCAGAGGGATGAATTGCATTCAAATTCTTTCTATTTTGTGACGGCATTCCGGCGGTTCAGACCGTCCGAACTGTTTGGGCAGCGATTTCCACCTCACAACAGCACGATTTTACGCATTTCACGGGTGTTTGGGAGGTACAGTTGCCATGTAAATTGGTGGTTCGCAGACGTCCGCAGACGTCCGCAGACGTCCGCAGACGTCCGAACCGGCGCCCCGCGGTGCTCTGCACGCCCCCAGACGGTTCGGATCGCTTTGTTGCTATGGGAACCGCCCGTTCGGCCGTCCGGCCCGGGCGGAGCCGTACCGGCTCGAACCGTTCGAACGGCCCGCTCCAGGCCGCCGCCCGAAAGCGTTCGAACCATGCCGTCCGGGACCAGTCCGGGACGTAGTCCGGGCTAGTCCAAGCGGCCAATCTGGACCCTTTATGGCCGTCCGAACCGTTCTGCGAACTGTCGAGCGTCCGTCCCGTCCGACCGACCCGTCCGACCCCCGGACTATTGCATGGTTCGAACTGACGGTTCATGCCGGTTCGGACTAGTCCGGGACGGGCAAATTTTCACACAGGTTTATAAATCTACTTGAAGTCCTTGTAAAGAAATTCAGATAAGCACTTATATAGGAAAGACATAGAAAGAAATATCAACTTCTAAGACCTGTGATTGTGTTTTTCCCCAGTATTATGCATATAAGATGCCCCCAGACCTGGACATGGTGGTGGTGAAAGTTTCCTCACCGAGCAACCTGTGTGCTGTGTTCTCTCTTCAGCCAATCAAGGTGGGTCTGTCATTCTACTGATACCAAATTCCAATACACTTTGGCCCAGTGCTGATGTCACAGCTGTGTAAAAAGCATGTGTCCAAAGAAGTGTTGTTTTTGTAGTAGCTGTGTGTGTGTGTCCGTGTGTGCGAGTGTGTCTGCAATTCTCAATACAGACACAATGCCATACATACTCGGTATAGGACTGGAAGGATAAAAAAACAGTATGGGTATTGGGGTGAAGTTTGCTGTCTCTGATAGCCATGTTGTACAGAGGCTGACATGATGTGACATGTTGTCTGTTTCTACACAGTGCCCAGTGTATGACTTGGACCGAAACATTGAGTTTGTGGGAATCTACCAGACTTTTATGAAGAAGGCTGCCATCACGGTACAGGTAAGGTGACTTAGTCTTATCGAAGTGTATCTGTATCTGTATAGCCAGTATAACCTGACCCTTTGGCATAACACACCAGCATAAACTGCATAAAATAGAAAACTGTAACGCTGGTTCACCTTTATCCGACCTATATCCGCTGTTTGTAAAAAAAGCATATTTAGGGACATGCAGTCTATGCTGCGGACAGTGGTTCCAAATCGGAACATTTTGAAGATAGTGCAAATTTGAAACCGCAGATTTAATACTCCTAAATGTGCTGTTTTTAAAGACAACGGATAAAGGTCACCCTGCGGATAAAGGTGAACTAGCGCTAGATCCAAAAGTAACTTGAATGCAAAAGTCATTGTTTGAATTGTGACATAATCATTCAAACCATAATGCTGTAACGTTGCCTTACTACTCCAACTTGCAGAAGAGTTATTTCCCCAATGGAGAGTTCTATGTGGTTGTGGTGGTAAAGGCTACGGATTCTGACTGCACTGGTGAGATGGAGACCATACAGCCTGCAAATCCTTCTGATGAAGGTAGGGGGCACTTCTGTTCTTTTTTGTTGTTGTTGTACATGCATGATCAGAGATACAACTGATAACTGTTAATAACTATAAGCAAACTGTGCTTTTGCCTAATACTCACAAAATATATGGGAAAAAGGGTAAACTGTTTTTGATTTTGTGTCTAATACACCATACATGAACAGTAAGAAAAAGTGTCAAGTACATATAGATGCCCAAATGATAATCATTAAGAATAAGTTACTAATTTTGCTGGTTCATGTTAGGGAATGTCACACAATCTGTAGTAATCTGTGGGGAAAAAAGCTGTTGAAATGTGGGGTTAGCATTCATCTGAATGCTAGCATGCCACATGTCGCTGTGATGTTGTTGACCAGTTAGTTGACCAATGTGTCTTTTTTTCGGATACAGCATTCGAGATGCGGCGTGTGAAAGAAGTTACTGTCGTGGTGGGGCCATCTATCACAGGTGAGTAGAATGTATTTGTTTAGCAATGTCCAGTGGAAATTTCATAGTGCATGTATAGGAGTGAAATATAACTAAAAGAAAGGTTATTCTTGTCCTTGGTGCTGAATGTGCAACTGTTATTACACAAGCTTCCATTAGAATAATTTGATTCCTTGTTTATTGTTTATCTATTTTATTTTATTCAATTTGATTACGTTTTGTGTAGGCCTAGTGCAAAGCTTACTAGAATTCAGTTACTTTTATGTTGGGGTTGCTGTTGTTACAATTTTTTGTTCGAGGATACCAAATTTTCCCCACTTTTTTGTGTATTTCGCGTTAAAACAGATGTTTTCTTGGGCGGGAATGAAATTGAATAAACACATCACGGTGTATTCCACATCATTCTCGGTCCCAGCCCTCCTGTTGGTCAGATCTCCTTTGGATGTTTGCCCATCCGCAGTACATTGGGTGCTACATGTAGAAATTAGAGAGGCGATTAGGAACAGAAAAAAACAAACATGCTGACACCCGGGATCGAACCCGGGTCTGCAGATTAGAACTCGGGCGTAACCACTACGCTAGAAAGGGCCGATTTGTGTGGCTGTTTGGCGCTATTTAACCCCCCCCCCCCACACACACTGTTGGCTAGAAAAGGCTGATCAGCCAATTTGCTTAGCAGTTTGGCGCTACTTAAACCCCCCACTGTTACATACAGAATATACAGTGGTGTATTCTATACATACATACACATGTATACAGTCACTGATTTGATTCCTCTTGACTTCCTCCTCCATGTAGATTCCCAGTACGTGACAGCAGTGTTTGTGGGGATCCTGGTGTTTGTGCTGTTCTATGTCGTCACCTTCATGGTGCTCTTTATCCAATGGATCAGGTGAGTGGTAATGTGTTAGCTAGCTTAGGTAGTAACGCTAGTTCACCTTTATCCATGGAATAACCTATATCCGTCGTATTTAAAAACAGGCATTTAGGAAAATTATCAGGACGGAAAGTGGTTTCAAATTGCAATATTTTCAAAATATTCCAGTTTGAAACTAACGTCCGCTGACTTGATGTCCCCGAATACTCTGCTTTCAAAAACAACGAATATAGGTTACCCCACGGATAAAGGTGAACTAGTGTTATATATATATATATATATATATATGAGAAAAAGTGTGATGAAAAGGTATGAAGCGCTGATGTTGATATTGGGGAGTTTTATCTAGTATACATAATTACAGTGGAAGCCAGCTATTTGCAATACGCTTTGTCGCAAAAATCGGTTAGTTGCAAAGAATTCTGAAATCCAAAACCATTTCCCATTGGCGCTATTGTTTACAGCACCCCATATATGCAAAGCCCAAATCGGCTAATCGGGAAAAAAATTCAAGTTACAACGCATGTTAACCCCAAAATATGCCAAACAAATCACCAGAATCAGCAGGAATGAACCAAAATTTTCCCGTATAAAGATATCAGATCGCAAAAAGTATCAAAACTGCCTGTTTTGAGTCCGAAAAGGCCGCGATTTCTATTCAATTTACGTCGCTAGCGAGAGGCCCGGCGGTTGCCGCAGGGAATCATGGGATACTACACATGACGCCGCGTCCGCCATCTTTGTTTTCGTGATGGAAATGTTTTGAAAATGACGCTGTCGACTGTGGCAAAATTTCAGTGTAATCTGTGGACATCGTAACTGGAAAATTTGTAGATATGAAGGTTAACAGTTTATTTATGCGTTAGTCATGAGTATTTGCGCCTAGTACATAAAGTTTGTCTGAAAACCAAGAGCGTTTTCGTCCTACAACGTAGCGATGTTTTTCGTCTGTGTATCACATGTCGA
Organism: Branchiostoma floridae; assembly: GCF_000003815.2. Taxonomy (NCBI): domain Eukaryota; kingdom Metazoa; phylum Chordata; class Leptocardii; order Amphioxiformes; family Branchiostomatidae; genus Branchiostoma; species Branchiostoma floridae. The sequence goes on from NC_049979.1 coordinate 28,279,050, forward strand.
CAAATCTTACGTAGTAAGCGCGTGCACTGTACCCTTGATCAGTCCTCTTTTAATCAAAACACTTGTTCATTTGGCAAATTTAGAATACGTTTGCATATGTACCTCGTTTTTTTCGGTAGCTTAACGTGTTTTAGCAGTGTTAATTTCTTTGTTTTCTTCAAGCCGATACTATAGACGAGACGTAACAGATCTTTTGATGCATCGCGATTCGTTCTTCGACACTAAAATGTGATAACAATATCACAATAACCGATAAAAGATAAATTTGCCGCTGAAAGTGGCTAATAAGTATATTTGTGGAGTTTAATGAAATTATGGACTTGATTATTTGTGGTAGAAATGATTGTGTTGTATTCTTTGTGTCAATGCGTGCGATGCGTTCACCGATGCCCCCCTCCCCCATCCCCACTCGGGTCATTTCGAGCAACATCTTTTAATCGGGAACGCCGGTTAGTCGGGAAAATTTAGCTGGCAAATGGCCTTCCCTAATAAGCGGCTTCCACTGTATATCATTATCAAGTAATACTCTTGTGATGTTTCAGACAAAGGAATGCAGAGCTGGAAGGATTGGCACCAAGACCTGAGGAACAAGGTTAAAGAAGTTAAATTGATTTGGCAAAATGAAACCAGAAGGAGTTTGCAAATTCTTAGATTCTTTCTTAAGCATGTTTGTAATTTAAAACAGTAAATTAAATGCTAGTTCAACTTTATCCAGGATCTGCAAGGTAGCCGATATCTGATGTTTTTGAAAACAGAGTACTGAGGTATGAATGGTGGTTTCAAACTGTAATATCTTAAAATAAGAATAATGTTGAATTATTGTGGTTTGAAACCACTGTCTGTTGCCTGATATACCCTGTTTTTTTCTCAATGCAACAGGTATAGGCTACCCCACAAATAAGTGTGAACTAGCATTTACCTACTGCTTTTGAAATTCTCGCATGTACATACATTTGTATTTGTTCCATTTCTTATGACACATCAAACTTTTTAAAGTGATTGTGGTGTGATGTGACTTTTTATTTTGTTTTTGTTTGTTTTTTCTTATTTACGATACCCTGTTCTGTTCTGTTGTACCTGTGCATGTGCATCGTTCCTGTTTTGCATGGTCTACATGATTCTCCTCCATGGAGCAGGCTATGCCGGAATAGGTTGGAAATGAGATGATTTTGTTCTCAGTTTCACTGGTGGTAAGGTTGCACTGTTTTTTGTTTGAATGCAAACTTAACCCTTACTAACCTTAATATCAAGGCTCGCATGCATGTGTGGTTCTAATCTGTACTACAGACAGCATATCTACCATTGTACCCATTATTATTTATTTATCATATTCTCCTTCCATATTGTGGTTTAGCCTTTTCGTAGAGAATGATAAGCAATGATTGGTAGATATTGGTTTCCAGATATGGAAATGATATTATAGCTCAAACTGCTTAATTTGAATGTACTGCAACATGTTGGCTGCATTGGCAGCCAGCATGTTAGAAACATTTGTACATGCTTATATGAGGGGCTGTTGAAATGTCCTCGGCCTCACACAGAAATAGAGTGCACTTCTCAAATTTCGGGAAATATTAGTAATCATAGTACAACATGTACATGTATAGTACATGTGGTATGAAGCCTTTTATCAGCATCCATCAAAATTCATATCATTGTAATCATTATTTTGTAGACTACAGTAACGTTAGATGAAAGACAAGGGAAAGACAATGACAATTGAGCTGTAACCTCAGGCGTGCTGGTCAAATTGCTCTGCTGCAAGTCAGATACCGGCTTCTTTCTGGTTGAATGCCAAGGAAGAAGCCAAAATTTTGATAATGATCTAAAATTTCATGCCATAAGGAACATAACATATACAGCTATGAATTTAGTCAACAAAGGCTTCATACTATGGAATTGTGCTGCAAAAAATGAGTTGTACACCTTATACTTCTGGGGGAAACAGTGCTTATATATGTAGGCACTTCTGACAAGTATACCTAAATGTAGTATCTTAATGACAGAAAAAGTATCTTCCAGTATATCTTCCAACAAATTGTCAATGCACATCACTTGTTGTTGAAGACCGTAATGTCCATAAAATCAGTACTGCTATAGATGCACTTCTGTCTTGGAATATTTTCTCACCTCAGCTTCTTCTTTCTCATGCTTTGCTATCTCCAGGTGGTTTCCAGATCACTCAGCGTATGTGGTCTCTTTCTTCCTCTCTTTCTATGCTGTAAAGCTTAATGAACTGCTTGAAGAAGAAAATCTGGCCTTTTTCATATTTTCATACCGCATGCAAATCTGTTTTCGTCTGTTTCTAAAGATAATAAAAAGTTTTCCATCATGCTTCGAATCAAAAGCAGCTGTAAAAGGAGCAAATACATGCTGTAGCTTTAAAAGAAAATACAATAGAAGCCACTTAATTGCATGGCCCATTTGTCTGTGAACTTCATGCAATTATCCGGCTGGTGCAATAATGTGAAGTTATCCAGCTGGACCGCACCGGTTTGGGATTTGGGGGTTCCGTGCTGTTAACAGAAGTGTGCGTTAATCCGTTGTGCAATTAATTGGCTTCTACTGTTTATCGAAAACTTACACTAATGTCAACGTCAATTCCAATGTCAAAGAAAAAGGCTGTGAAACAAAAATGAATCTATTGTTCAGTATTCAATACTCTGACTGTGTTTGTTACAATGTATTTGCTCAGCATGCCAGATCACTTATGATGAATGCAACTTTTTTGGGCCAAACTTTGTTTTTCATTTTCACGCTTGCACCCATTTTATGATTCCCATCTACAGAATCAAATCAACATGGCCATATATATGATGTGTATGCAAATTGTGTGCCTCTACCAGGACTGTTTCAAGGACCTTTTCAGGGACAAAAATTTGCTTGTCTACAAAAATCTGCATTTCATGCCACGATAGTGATGAAAGTGTATTTTTGTACGCTTAACATAACTGAGACATAACAATGAAAATCAAAATGGGGTCCCAAACAATGAGTGGGACAGAAAAAAGTTGAGACAACTGGAGACAACTCTGTCACTATTGCATGAAGTGGTGCAAAAAATCATGTCCTCAGGGAACCATTTTAGGGAATAGATTCATTAACCCTCGTCCTGCTGGCTATTTTATGTCAAATTCAACGTTCCAAAGCTGATGGCTTCACACGTGCGATGGTGCGGTGTGCGTTGGTGCAAATCCTTCTGTCGGGAGTTGGTGATTCACTTCAAATCACCCGGATGGAGGCCTGGCGAACCTCTGTCTTGTATCAGCCACAATCAGTGATCTACATCATTCACCCGGACGGGTGTGTCACCCCGTAAGGGGCGGTATAACCCGTCGTGTGCGAACATGTGCAAACATGTACAGGCTAGCCCTTAGCAATAGCCTACGGCTAGTTGGGCAGCCCTGGCTGTTTGTAAACAGCTGAACAAATAAATAAATAGATGGCTTCATCAGATAAGTAAAACTTGACCTGTTCTGTACTGCTGCTGCTGCAGATTTACTCCCCCATCCAATGGGCTTTGCAGACTATGCTTTTACAAGAGAAATACCCAAAACTCATAACAATACAGCTCAGCATGACAAGGGTTAAATAAGTCTATTCCGTTCCCATATATAAACAGGCTCAGTAGGACAAGGAATATGCATGCAGTTTGTCTTCTTCAAATTTTGGGAGGATGCACACTACCAAAAATGATTTTGTCTTATTTTGCTTATCCCATGGACAATTCTTGTATGAAGAAAAAATATTCTTGCAGGAAGAAAATGTAGAAAAAAATTCAAGCAAAACGAGAAACTACAAAAATTATTTTAGACATTTAAACAAAATCTTCTTATTTGTTCTTACAATGCAAGAAAAAAATTCTAGAAATTCTTGTTTTTTTCTAACCAGATTCAACTCTTAAGAAATACAAAAATTTTTTTTCTTCCAGGAAGATAAATTTTCTATGAGGAAGCAAAACAAGATAAACAAGAAAAGGCATTTTGAGAAATACAAGAAAACAAATCTCAAATTTTCTCAAAAACTGCCCCATGGACAAGCACATTTTTCTAACATTTCTTAGGGACAGAATAATTTTCTTCCTGGAAGATAAATTTTCTGTGAGGAAGCCAAACAAGATAAACAAGAAAAAGCATTTTTGGTAGTGCATACCTCAAAAGCAGTGTATAATTGAAGCCAATTCTTTTGCCAAAATGACTGTCCAAACAAAAAAATTCTCAACGGATTGTATGATTGAAGAAATGGTATGATAACTGTAGCAAAAAAATTCTAGCTACACGTAACAGTATTGAGTTACCAAGGAACAATTATTTTCCATCTTCTGCTTTCTGGAATATTTTTACTTCATCTCCCTCTCTTTCTGTGCAAACTTATTTTTTTGCTAGATATAATTCTAATGTTAGTAGAATACAATCCTATATATATAAGAGACGATATGTTTTTATGAATGACATCCCTGAAGATAAAACCTTTTCTGTGTGTGTGAGAAAATCAGGGCTGTCTCCAACTTTTGAATTTTTTTCTGTTGTTGCATTTGGGCCCATGTTGTTAATTTTAGTTGTTTATTCGTTCTGAAATATTATGAAAATACATTTTTTTTATCAATTTCATATCATGAACTTCTGATTTTTGGATGGACGGGGAGAAATTTTCTTCTGTTTCAACAAAACAAGCAAATTTCTGTTTAGGGACAAAGAGATGAAACTTGGAGACAACCCTTGTCAGAATATCTTAAATTTTAGATTACCTGGTACATGATATTTGAATCTTGATATTTTGAAAAGCACACTAAGAATTAACAAACTAACATAGGGGGATGCATGATGGCAATATTAATGTCTGGCTCTTGTTAATATATAATAACAACACTTATGTGTCCAAGTCTAGGAATCAATGGAAATCTGACCTGTATATTTATCAAACTTATTAAGATGTAACCCTATACTAAATGAATAAATGAATGGATGAATGATTGGACAAAGAACCAACCAAATAACATATCAATGAACAAACGAGCAAACCAATAAACAAGCTTAAGCAAACAAACAGATGTCCGGCCACTATGCATGCGTTTGAGCAGTAAGACCATAAGTTACATGTATGTTTCGCAATATGATGTATGATTAAAATATGACCATGTTCTGATTTTTACAGCAGCAACCAATGCTGAGGCTCCCATCAATGCCCAGAGAACAGAACCCAACTATGGAGCCACTGGTGAGTGATGGGTTACTGATTAACATTTACGTTGTGTGTGTCATCTTTACGGATGTCTGTCAAGCCAATGCCTGTACAAAATGTAAACTTTTTGCTGTGAGATGATAAATTTTGGTTGATTGTATGCATGGCCATGGATGATAAAATGTTTTTGGCCTCACCCAGAAACAATTTGCACAACAAAAATTTGGGGACATAATTAAAAAGAACATGACATCTAAAGTCTTTATAAATGCCAAAATCAAAATCACTGTGAACATCACTTTGTAGGAAACATGCTTTTGAAAATCAGCAATATTAGGTGAGAGGAAAGGACAACTGAACCTAGACCTGAGGTGTATGATGAACTCCAGCTCTGCTGTAAGCTACATAACCACTTCTGTTTAGGATACAAAGGGATTCCTAAATTTTTTTACAGTGTCTACAAATACGGTGGATTTCCGAGTATGAGGAACATAACCTACACAGGCCTGATCACATGTCATCATCCTTGTTTTTCTCACCACTTTTCTACTATTTTTTGAAAGGACGTTGACCAGAAAATAATGACCACAATGATTTGTAATTTGGAGGGTATTGATAAAAGGCTTAAACTTTGCCCCGAAATTTGATTTGTGCACCTTGTTTTATATGGGTGAGGTCAAGACCTTATTGATCACCCCTCATATGTTTTTCCATAATTCATAGAAAATCAATGCAACCGGTAATGTTTTTTCATCATTATTATTATTATATTTTTTTCTTAACATGTTTCAGAATATTTTGTTGCATCTAACATAGGAATCGCATTTACAGTATTTTTATTTTTTTTTAACAGAAAGCGTTTCTTTTGTTTTATGTTGACAAGGTTGGGACAGGGTAAAAATGCCATCAGTGCTGGACTCTGCTTTCACAGATGGACTGAGTCTTAACCACATAACCATTCTGGGCAAAAAGTTGTCCAAAAATACCTCACCCAGCACAGAGAAAGAGGCAAACATCTCGACTAATAAACCAAGTGTGTAATTCTGTATAATAACGTGTGACTTATACTATGGTGTGGGATGTAGACTAGAAGGTACAGCAACCACAATATGTTAAAGTTTAACATACAACATTGCATGAACTTCACAGTAGCATAACAATAATTATGTACATAAAAACATCTAATTCAATTTGAAATAACAAAGCTACCATAATTTGATTATAAATTGAATGAATTTTGTATCGTCGTACAAATCATTAGTATGACAGTTGCATGAGTAAAATCTACTAAATATGAATAGATCTAAATTCTAAGTAGCCAAACATTGGCTATTTTTGGAGTCTGGGCTTGGCAAAAATGTGAAATGATTTGAATCTTGGAAGCTCTTGAAAAAATTACATGTACATATTAATGTAAAAGCTATTGACCACATTGTGTGGTGCTGTGTGGTTGATACAGCTCAGAACTTGGTATTGCAAGATTTTAGAAATCAAAACTGACAAATTTATGACGAATACATGTATTTAACTCTAAACTAAATCTGAAAAGGATCATGATTGTTCAAAGTAATGGTGTTAGTCAGACTCAATTATGTCCAGTGTTTTGATAATGTTTTGTTAATAAAAAATGTTATTATTTGTGTCCTCACTCAGCGACTGACCCCTACTCCATGGGAGAGCAGCCCATCGAGACAAAACCTGGCATCCCCCCGACCGACCAACCCAACGGTCCCCCCATGCCCACCAACCCCCCTCCTCCCCGCCCGGCCCAGTCCAAGTCCTACCCCAAACCCCCCATGGTTCACACCCTGTCAGACAGCTCCATGGAGGATGACATTGACATGCTGGATGATGCAGATGAGGATAAGGACATCTACAGAACCAAGGTCAGCAGAAAAAAAGAAGTCTTCTTCTTAACTTAAAGTTCATCTGTGTTGGTAAAAGCCATTGTGGATAAAAACTCAGTGCTCAGCCAGTGTTAATTCAGTAGGAGGATAATCAGTGTGAATGTGAGTTCAGCACCAGGGACAGAACCAGTGTGAATTCAGTAGGAGGATAATCAGTGTGAATGTGAGTTCAGCACCAGGGACAGAACCAGTGTGAAATAGGTTTGAGGTCGCAGTAGTGCCATATATCGAATCACATACGAACATCTCTGTATTTACAGTTCTTGAATTGTGTCCATTTCTCTCATCCTTCTTTTTTTCCTGTAGACCTTCCTGTATGTTGCAGACCTTGCTAGAAAAGACCACCGCCACCTGAGTCAGAAGTACAACCTATACAGCTGGTAAGTGGTTGTCTAATTGTGTTTAAACACATTATTGATCAGCTGACAGTTGAAGTGATCTATGATTGTAATGAATACGCTTTTTGCATGAGCAGCATGACTGGAAGATTTCCCTGCCAAAATATGCTGTTGGCATTGGATAATTGATATGCACACAAAAGAAGATATATATTGATGAAATACACAATCATGCTAGTGCCTGATTTTTGTCGTTTTTCCCTCCTACAGGAACCTGCTGACCATCTCAGTGTTCTACGCTCTACCTGTCATACAACTGGTGATCACCTACCAGAAGGTCAGAAGTACTTTTATGTCACACCTAGGCTTTGATAACATTTGTTACAGGTGATAACTTGGGTTATCGCACAGGGTTCTGCTGTTATCACATGGTTTGAACATACATTGTACTTTGTATGACCCAAGGAAAATTTACATGCCATTATTATATTCAATCCCTGAATCTGTATGTACCAAAGTAAAGATAGATACTTTCACCTACATTGGGAATCCCATTTTAGATTATATCAGGGCCAAGGACATTTGTCCTGTTCATGTTCACCATTACAGTACATGTATATCCATGTGAGCGTAGAGCTGGACTAGTCACCCATGGTCAAGTCCATCGACGATAAACAGATTGTCTGACAGGATTTAAAGAAGACTAGAAGAAAGAAGACTAGCCTTGTAATAAAGTTTTGTAATTTTGATGTTCCCACAGATGCTGAACACCACTGGCAATGAGGACATTTGTTACTACAACTTTTTCTGTGCGCAGCCTGCTGGGGACCTCACGTAAGCCACTCATTATGAATTTTACATTATTAATCATGGATGATATCTTAACTCGAATCTACAACCTCTAAACTGTATCCCTTTAGAGTGTTTGCATTGCATTTGGTAGATTGTGAGTTCAATCTCCGGCCGAGTCATACCAAAGATTTTAAAAATGGTAGATGCAGCCTTCTTTGCTTAGCACTCAGCATTTGGGAAAGAGTATGGTAGTTGAACATGTACATCACTACCAGTGACATAGCCCCCTGCTGTAGTGATTGCACAAAGTTTTGTGGCCCAGGGCTACCGAAAAGGAGTTGCTTCACTTAAGTGTCCAAGAGACCAATCCTGTTTCTGCAATTATAAATGATTGTGTCTTTTGTTTTCAGTGCTTTCAACAACGTGTACAGCAACATTGGCTACATCATGCTTGGTGTCCTCATTCTTATCCTTGTCTACCGTAGGTAAGTAACATTGGTTTGTATCTGCGTAATCACCTCAAGGTGAAACATAACATTTTTGTCCAGTTAAATACAAGCAACTGATCGATAAAATCCCCTCATGCCCCTACTACATGTACATGTATTGTCAATTTATTAAGTTCGGATTGTATCTCAATACTTATTGATAAATCGTGTGTAATTTTATTTACTTAATCTGATTCTTACCACCATCTTTCTACAACCCGAATACTGTTGATGCATTTACATTTCTGTAAGTTTGCAGAGATTTAATTTGATGGTAGGGAGGAAATGTTCACGCCAGTTTGAGCTTGCAATTATAGTGCTATCATAAGTCACATGATGTACAGGATTAGAAACCGTGCTGCCTTTATGGATAGTCAGCTTGGAAATCACCTATTAGTGACTCGGCAAGGGTGCTACAATCAGACAGAATACCGTAGTCACTTTCATGCAGTGCTGGCGTGATCAACTGTCTAACCGTATCTATCCTCTGGATATCTTGCACTTCTTAATAAATATGCGCTCAACATTGAATGATAGTGTGCAGTCAGATCTGTGTTCAATTTACACATCATTGTGCACAATTTTTGTAGTGAGAATGTGAGCCAAGATACTGTTCATCTTTCACAGGGACTACACTCATCAGAAGAAGGTGGATGCAGGGGACAGATATGCCATTGTAAGTTTTAGAGCTGTTTTTGATTTCGGTACCATGGGGTTTTTTAGCATTTAATGACATGTTTGTTTTCCAGTTTTGATGTTTATTGACTTATAGGTGTTTATTTTTCATTGCAGGATTATGGCATCCCCAAACACTTTGGTCTCTTCTATGCTATCGGTAAGAGGAGTATCTTTGTCATATTGCAATAAATGTATAAGGTTCAGTCTCTACACTTGTTGTCATGTTGATATGCAGGACTCATATGCTTCCTGCAACTTGCAACTTGCCGGAAATGTTTGTTGAGTGCAGATGAACATCCAAATTTATAGCTTTCAGTTTAACTTGCATGTCACAACAAAGTCACATAAAACATGTTGACATTATCAGTGCTGCACTCATTAATCAAGACATTTTAATGCGTCAAATACTGCACTTCAGAAAATCAGATACATTTTGCTGTATCATCTTAAAAGCACAACACACAACAGTATCCAGAGATGTATACAGTCATAAAATCTCAATATGCTATGCAGAACTTAGAAAGAGTTAGAATTGGACAATACATGCAGTAGTTACAATGTACGAGGCACGAATGATTGTTGGTGTTGGCTAAAGTTGCCATAATTCATGGACAACAGTTCAGGATTGCGTATTATGGGTGTAATATATGGGTATAATTGATACATGTAGATAGATTGAAAAAATAGATTCTGAATAAGATGAAAAATTGCCCCGCTTGCTAGGTCCGAGCGTGCTCTGCATTTGTAAGACCACACGTTTTGCAGACTGAGTTAGATGTTCCACACGAACACAGAACACCTGTTGTTTATTTCAGGCATTGCTCTAGTGATGGAAGGGGTAATGAGTGGATGCTATCACGTCTGTCCAAACTACTCCAACTTCCAGTTTGGTAAGGAAAACTTACTGGTTATTACTTTATTGCTTAATGAGAGAATTAAACTTTTGTCCAATCCAACACATTAAGCAATTTTTTCAAATCTCTCGAGCTCGGTCTTCTTCAGCTATCTGACTCAAGTGCTGTAGACACATGATTTTACCGCATGTGTGACGTCAGCATTGGTTCAACACAATGAGTTGGAGAAAAGTTTTATTTTCTCATTATGTAATTTACCAACTCCTCAATATTTTGGTTCCTGGTACCAAAATTTCTAACAGAATGTAAGATGGTTAATGCTACAAAATGTGCATTCCCAACTTAAAGTTTGAACACGTTTTTACTCATTTGGCTAAAAAAATGTATGTGGATCTGGCTTTCTTTTGCTTGTGATATGTGCCTCTGAAAATGGGGCTGCTGTTTGTTTCTTCAACTTGGGTACAATTCTTTGGACATACTGATAAAGAATGTAATAATCAATTAATACATTGTAGGTGTTGCCTGACCTAACATGGTTGTTTATACATACTATTATGTATCTCCCAGACACTTCCTTCATGTACATCATTGGGGGACTGGGCATGCTGAAGCTCTACCAGACACGACATCCTGACATCAACGCCAATGCCTACGCAGCGTATGCCAGCTTGGCCATCGTTATCTTTGTCGCTGTGATTGGAGTGGTAAGTAAACTATAGTCATTGCACATGATGCATGGTGATATTCCAAAGGTGATTTTTATATTATTCTTAAGTTTATAACTCCACAGTACACAGTTTTGAAATGAGTACTCTGAGGTAGAATGTTAAATGGAGGTCCCATGTTTTAGGAGAGCCACACCTCAAGCATGTGTAAGAATCCATCACACAAAACAGTAGGCAGGGCTCGAAATACTGGGTACACCCAGGTGCACCCAAAATTGGAGCTGTGCACCCAATTATTTTCTGTGGGTGCACAGGGTGCACCCAAATATTTTCTTAGGCTTATGTACATGTGTATGTAAAGATATCAAAGTACACTTAAAAGAAGCTCCATCTTAAGATTGGAATTCCGTTTTTCCCATTTTGAAATGTGCTAATATTTTCAATATAAAAGCACTTGGTGCAAAGTCTTTACATATGATTGACAAGTATGATGTACAGTTGTGAAATATGATAATAACTTTCATGAGTATTCATTTTGAAAATTTTCTTCCTGCAGGAATTCCTGCAGGAATTCCTGCAGGAAGCGTTTTTCCTGCAGGAATTCCTGCAGGAAAACATTTTCCTGCAGGAATGCTGCAGGTATTCCTGCAGGAATTCCTGCAGGAGAAAGGTAAATTCCTGCAGGAAGAATGTTTTCTGCAGGAATTTCTGCAGGAATGGCCTTGACAATGACAGGAAGCGTTCTTTATGCATTTAATTTTGTTTTGAAACTGTTAAACAATGCATTAGATTTCATTAGATGTTTCAGACTTGACTTTAACTATGTATATAAAACAGATATATAATGGAGGCATTTTTTATTGTTTCGTTTTCCTAGTTTTATTGACTGTTGCTGGAGATGCCTGGCATTAGAAATAACTGACCTATGAATGAACTTCACTTCAAGAAAATGCATTTCCTTCAGTGGCTACTCATATTTTTCAGAAGTACAGAAGTTGTTGTTGTTTATTGTTGTTTATTAAGAAACCTTTTAGCCCTTACGGGCTAATCTTCCAAGGTTCAATCAACATGAATCAACATTACAATCAACATGAATACATACATTTTTAAAAATACAACAATCACAGAGTATTTACAATAGAGCACAGTGTCTAGGGGTCAGAGGTCTAGTTGACAATGTTTGAGATAGCTTGCTTAAAACTGGACAGTGTATACAGTGACTTAATGTTAGATGGCAATGAGTTCCAGAGCATAATTGCTCGGTACAGGAAGGTACGTTTTCCACTGTTTGTTTTAGGTTTGGGTAGTCTGAAGTTGTTGGATACAGAAAATCTAGTATTATACATGTGGGATGAATTAACTGGTATGAAGGAATTGTACACATTTTGTGGTTCGTGGCTAGTGAGGACTTTAAAGAACATTATCAGAGTACTTAAAGAGAATCTCTTTCTCACTGTAGGCCAACCAAGCTCAAGATGCATCCGCCTAACAGATGTGTCCGATGTACATTTTAATAACAGTCTACACGCTCTATTTTGTACTATCTGCAGTTTTCTCATATTCGAATCTGACATGCTGGCTAGCAGTGGTGAACAATACTGTACTACTGATAGCACCAGGGCTTGAAGTACCAGTTTACACACATCATCAAGTATATAACAAGCATATCTTCTAACATAGGCTAAGTTTCCTGAGAGTTTTGTTACAAGATATTTGGTATGAAGATTCCAAGTTAGTGACGGGTCCATATGTAAGCCCAATAGGACTGCTTCGATTACTTGTTCAACTTTCTCAGAGCCGATTACAAGGTTCAAAGATTTATCGGGTAACAGAGCAAGCTTGCGAGCAGTGCCAAATAGCATACATTTTGTTTTCAGTACATTCATAACTAGTCGATTGACACTAACCCAGTTAGACAATTCTATAAGATCAGGTTGCAAAGCTGCCACAATAGCACTGACTGACTTGGCTGCCTTGTACAGTGAAGTATCATCAGCATACATTTCTGTCGAACATTGTGATACAGTCAACGGAAGGTCATTAGTATAAAGGGTAAATAACAATGGACCTAAGCAACTGCCCTGTGGTACTCCACATTCAAGTCCCAGAGGTTCTGAGAATTGACCATTGATGTAGACAACCTGCTTGGGCATGGTTACTTCTTTCATTTTTTTCTTTAATTCTTTAACATCACCACTTAGGGTTTATTAGTATCTAAGCCAATTTGATTGTACATATAGGTGCAAGTCAGGAACATAAACACAAAATTCATAAATTTCATGACAGGCCTAAGCTTCCCTTAAAAGTATAAATTCAATTGTTGTAAATTGCACATGTACTGTAAGGGTAGGGTGCCCTAATAGGATAATCATTGGAGTCCATAAGAAAAGTACTGTACAATGAAAGTACAGTACTTTTAGTTACATGTTGTGTAAAAACCTTTATCCTATTATCAGTGCCAACCTGATGAAATTATTTTCGGAACTTCCAGTAACTATTTACTGAATTCTAAACTGTAGTAAATCAAATAATACATTCAGTTGGTGGAAAAGTAGATGACATGAACCGCCTTGTTTGCCATGCTGATAGCTGGTGTTTGGGTTATAGAAACCAACCACTGGCGGCTTTATCTCATGATGCACCCCTCAGGGTAAAACATTGATCCTCTATTACTGGTGAATGCCACCTGGCTATATGCTAATAGTATTAGCATATAGCCAGGTGGCATTCACCCAGTCATATTTTATGTTGGTTATGACACTGTAACACAATATTAGAAGTGTCCCGAGCCGGGTGCGTGGACACCTAGAAATTCATTAAACACTGGTGCTAAATGAATCTTATTTATTAGGTTTTTGATACCTAGTTCTAATAATAATCAACCGTCACCAGATCAGATCAGATCACAGAACATTGATCAATCAGAACAACACCCTGTCCTCATCTGGAACTCTTTACATGCTCTAATTGTCTAAAATCCTTGAGATTGGGACAAAGGCCTTTTTATCACAAGAGTGTGATATTATCACCTCCCCTCCCCTTTCTCACCTATCTTTAGAGAAGTCATTATATAATCTCCTTTGCACCTACATGAAGGTGTTTAAAGCCAGCAACAACAATGCGTGCATTGATTTATAATGACAGGTAATTAGAGACTGAAGTGAATGGTAGCTGCCTTATTCAGTGCCTCCACTGGTGTATAGAACAGGTCAGTATTTAACACTGCATAGAAGACTAAAGTTTACCCAAAGAGGTTTAACTACCTTGTAGATCACCAAGGAGTTTAGAATTCTCTGATCTCACTGACCTAACCTAGGTTTTACAGCAACCTTGGAATAGATATAATTTTTAGTCTTTACTATTTGCCTTTCAATTGGTAATCTTTTACTCTTGTCTTGGCGACCTTAGGTCTCTTGTTTTAATCTCCAAGCAGATCTTGCTGTGGCAAATGGGAAGGAGTTTAGCCGGCAGAGGAGTTATTGGCCACAGCGAAGATCTGCTGCAGAACGCACCGGTCAAAGGCAATTATCAGGCAATTAAACTGCGTTAGGAAGAAGGTGCGAATTGCCCCGGGCGTGCGGGGCCAGGGATCCCGTCACGGGTCGGCTGTAAGAGTTCATTGTGTTTTCTGTGACATCTGGGGATTTCTTTGCTTCTTTGGTGTCAATAACGCGTCAATAACTTACTACGTACTGGAGGAAAACAACAGCAAAACGCGTCAGCACGATGCGACAGGACGCAAGTGCAGTGGGGAGGGGGGCGCTGACGTCGATTTCCCCCAACGTTTCATGAAGCCACGGCGCCCGTTTGTTTGCCTGAGAATGCACCGGACGCCGTTAGAAATAATTCAAATCGGCTTTGCTGAAAATGCACGTGCTGATTTATGTGGATACCTTTCCAAAATTTCAAGTTCTGTCTACGTTTTTACACGCCGATGTCTGTCCGTCAAATGTGACGAGCGTGGGTCTTTGAACCAAATCCAAGCGTATATGATCGGTAAAGATTTGAAGTTGCAGACATGAAAAAATGATACAGGAAGTGTTTAGAGCAGCTTTTATTGTAAAATATATACAAGTAACAACTAGATAATAACTTGTTATTTGTGTACAAGTACAACTGATAATTTCATATGTCGATACGTTGTCTTGGTGCGCTGTGATGCAGTCTGCTCCAGCGGTTTCGGGGGGGAAGCCCCCGCTGTGAACTGGCGCGGCTCGCCGCGTTTGTCCCAGATACTGGCTCGGAAGGGTTGTAAAACGATAATCCTGGCCAAATTTAGCCAATTTGCACGTTGGAGGTAAGTGGATACTAGGAGGAGCAGAAACACGTTTCTGAAAAGATCGCTCCTCCCGCTGCCTTTGACCGGTGCGTTCTGCAGCAGATCTTCGCTGTGGCCAATAACTCCTCTGCCGGCTAAACTCCTTCCCATTTGCCACAGCAAGATCTGCTTGGAGATTATCTTGTTTAAGCAAGGAGCTTTTATCTTGGTTTCAGACAAAAAGTTCCTGATGATGGGTTTGAAGGCTGATAGCCAGAATAAAGCTACCATTCCAGAATGGCTATCAGTATCACATCAAAATATATACCACAGGCCTTCTACTCTTCAAAATCAACCAGGAAAGTTTGCCAACACGGAGGGTATTGATATGTAAAATTTGGGGTCCTGGAGTATCTTGCAAATACAAGCAATTTTTGTACTATAGAGCCAGGCGTTGAAAAGCAGAAAGGCCCACAAAATAACAACAAACTTTTTGATAACCAAACTTATTGATAACCTGGGCTTTATCTGGTCCAAAGAACCATTATCTTTTTGACTATTAATAAACTTGAAGCCCGCTATGAAGCTGTTTACCAGTATGGTTCATTATAAGCCAGAAGGCCGACATAACCACATTCCTCTGGAACAAAGAATTTGCCAATACTGTAACTTGAATAAGATAGAGGATGAGTGTCACTTTAGTGTTTACTGTACTTTATACAACAACAAAAGAAACGTCCTCTTTGAAAATATACAAGATATGTTCCCTATTTCCAATACTTGAATACCACGGAAAAAAATTCATATTTCTCATGCAATTAGATCAACCATACATTATTGATTCCATCTGTACTTAATATTTATAACTGTTTTAAGAGGTGAGAAGAAGTTGAACTTGTAAATACTGGAATGTATTACTATTAGTATTTGTAGAGGTGATAAGATACCTTTTTTTTAATCAAAATTGTATTTCACTAGCGCTCGTAACAACCTGTACTTAGCTTGTTTGAGCACAAATGTACAATCAAGGTCATTGATTCATTATATAGAAACATCAGGCAAAAGTTTGTTCCAGAGATTATTTGTAGTTTCCAAATCCTATTACATGGGCCTGTATATAAGGCACTCACTTTCCTCTTTTTGGTAATTAGGCACATTGTTATGCAGGTTCAAAGGAGGTCAGTTATTGTTAAGGCATGCTTCCCAATTAGCAAGTTGAATTAGCAAGTCCCACAGGGACTGTCCCAAAGCACTGGATGGAAAGATTCAGAACACCTCCCTGAGATCAAGGAGGTTTAAATGCTTCTTGCTGAGATATTTCTATACTGAACTGCTTTTGAGCCAGATTAGAACTAGAAGAACTTCAAAATTGCAGAAACCTGAAAATTCACTTCTGGGATAGATTACAGGATTCGAATGGTTAAACCAGATCGGCAAATTAAGGAGTAATAAAAGCTCCTTGATCTCACCAACTTGATCTGGCCCTCTTTCAACCTCCTTGATCTGGCTCAACACTTTTGTTTTGAACTGCCAACTAATGGAAATCTTAGAATTCAGAAAAATGGTAAATTAGGTAGTGCTCTGCATTGCACTTTAGCCAACCTCTCACTTTACATATATAATATATATACCATTGAAGCTTGGATCCAGGTTACATTCAGGTATGTGACGTCATACTTTGTGGCGTCACCCAGGAAAATAAAAGTTTTTAGATAATAATCTTATATTTAGGCCATGTTTCTGAATCAAAAATTTTTTTGAAACAGGATGTGTTTGAAGGCACTTGAAAGGCCATGAAAGAATGAAGCTTCTTACGGTTGCATAAGATAGTATTGTCAGCCTGCAAGATCCGCTTGGAGATTCTGATCATGATAGACAAAGAAGCACAGTGCAAATGACACAGTAGGGTTCGGAGGACACCAACTGACTAGTCTAATTAGTCTGTTCTGTCAACTTTTAGCTTGATTGGTAAATGTGTTGGGTTCATGAGCTGGCGGGCCCAGGTTAAAATCCTGGGAGCCAGGCACAAATTTTTCTCTTGTGTTTCAGAAGTGTAAGGTTGTGAAGGACGTTGCACTTCTGTGAGGGCCTGCATGCCTTTTTCCGTTAAGTGTTACGAGCCATTTTAATTTACCGTTAATCGTTACCGACCCACTCTAATTCACCGTTAAGCGTTATCGGTATATTTTTCGTGAAGCGTATTGGTCGTTTTAATTCCACGTTAATCGTTACTTGTTATCCCGAATTCACCGTTAAGCATTACCAAGAAATTCTTCGTAACAAGTTATACCCACGAAGTCAAATGCCAGGTAGAGCCCCTGAAAATGCAGGAAATGGTGTTTCAAAGGGTCCAGATTTCTAAATTTCTCTGAGCCTCCCGGCCGCTTCGGGTAAAAATATGTTGCGGAAGCGTCGCCCCTCCCCCTCCCAAAAAACCTTTTCACTCATACAGATTTCAGTGTCCAACTTAGCATAGTTTCCGTCAAAATTTTCTCATCGAATGCAGAAAATGAGGTTTCTCCAGACCTCCCTTGCAACGGCTTGCGGCTTTGGTGCTCACGACGACCTGGCGAAAACATGTTTCAGGGGCGTTGGCCCAAAAAATTTTCTCTTTAATAAAATGTCATTTGATTTACCTTCGTTGGCCAGCAAAATTTGTCCTTCAAAATGCAGTAAATGGCGTTTCAGACGGTCCAGACTTTTAAATTTCCCCGGACTTGTCTGGCAATTTCTCGTGCCGTCCGAGCTTGAAATGGTAAAAATATGTCGGAGGCCGGAGGTCAATTGCTACAACCATGTGTAATTTTGATGAAAATTTCATTATTCTGTCAGCAAAATTTGCCGGAAAATGCAGGAAATAGCATTTCAGAGGGCCATGATTTTAAAAAATTTCCCAGGGAGCATACCCCCCTACCCCCATACGATGCGTTGCGCCTTCGGCGCTCCATGTGCTGAAAATTTTGTCAGCAATAGTCTCCCCCAGCCCACAAGAAACTTGCTGTTGCCGCCTCTGGTGGGAGCACTGACCCAGGGAAGCAAACGTCATAGACACAGCAGGCATTGTCCCTGTCATTCCTCCGGGCTCTGGGCACCTTTTCCTTCTCACAATGCCATTAGTCTGATATTTTCAACCATCGAGGTAACCTAGTTTAGCGCCGTACAAAGAGGAACGAACGTCAATGTTTACTGTCATGCTTTGTAACCCCTCCTGAATTTACCGTTAAGCGTTACCGGACCTTTTGAATTTACCGTTAAGCATTACCGGGCCTCCTGAATTCACCGTTAAGCGTTACCAAGAACCCCCCATGCAGACCCTCTTCTGTGTCAGTGGGAAAGGTCACATTCCCATGCATCCCTTTTTTTGAACTGAACTGGTTTTAGCCTTGGTCCCAGTTTGCATCATAAGGCAAAATCCAAACTGTTTAAAACTGTCTTGTTTTTTTTTTGCATCACAGGGCTTGAAAGTCATATTTGCATGCCCCTTAGGCTTAGTAGCCTCCTTCCCCTGTCTTTCTTGGAAGCTTGGCGATTTTTTTTTGGTGGGTTGGGGGGTGGGGGGGGGGCGCCCGAAAAAAAGCCGAACTCGTCTAGCCCGTACAAGCTTACCGGTGTATATGCCTTTCCCGGCATATATTCCTTTCCCGCAATATTCCCGGTTAAAAATCGCGAATCGACACCCCCCAACCGCAACCCCCCCCCCCCCAAAAAAAAAAATCGCCAAGCTTCCCAGAGATGCCGGTCAAGGAGGCTACAGGCTAGCACCTTAGTATTTCCAAGGAGGTTCTTGGTATTTTGTGTCCTTTGTTATTAACCAAGGAGCTTTATCTGTCACTCAAGAAAGGGTTCGATATCTGGTGTGGCAACCGGTGAAACAACCAGAGGGGCGAGTAGAACAGAAAAAACAGCATCCCAACTCCCAGGATTCAAACCAGCAGCCGGATCACAAATCCAGTACGCTACTGCTGTCGCCACAAAAGCTCAGAGCTCCTTAGCAAGGACGGTAGGAACTACTAGAACCCACTGTTACACTAGATGGGCAAAAGCAAACTTTTTTTGGGTCTTCATCCTGCACCAGGTTTTTTGGGAAGCAGTCATAGTCACTGTGCAACAGTGGTATCAAACGACCAAATGACCAACTTTGAAAGTAGCCCCCCCAACTAGAAGCAGCAGACTTCCAGCTTTTATTTTCGAGCGCTCGGGTCTGATTTTACCATGGCCATTACTGACAGAAGGGGGTCTGATAGCGAGCAGTTGTTTAATGTAACGCAGCTTGAAGGGCAAATTGAGCAAGGCACAGCTGGATTGGAAATTAGGCACAGTGGTGCTGACTTCAGATGCCTATATTAAACCTCCTTGGTTTGAGCAGTCTATTTATTACCTTATTATAAGTGGAGTCCACAATTACCATCAAATTTTCCAAAACTTCAAGAAAAATTATTCATAGTTTACCCCTAAATTGACAAAGACAACCTTGATTTACCCTTTAGGTTTAACCATTTCATATTTAAATAGATTAGTGTAAAAGTGAACTTAGGTTTCTGAAATTCTGTAATTCTTCAGTCTGTAATTTCTTGTAATAGTGTACCCCCAAGTTCCAGGATTCTTTCTGAAGGCCTTAGGTTCTCAGCACCACAGGTAGCCAGGATGTTTGGACCTGGGGAATAATTAGTCCTTGATAATTGATAATTGGACACCAGCATCCTTTGCATATCTATAGAACAACAGCTGACCTTACTTTGAACCCGCATTACAATAGCGCATACTTACTTGAATTTTCAACAAGAGGAAGCAAGCCCCTGGCTTTCTTAGGCCCAATTTTAAACTTTATGAAATATTCTCTGGAACAAAAATTCAAGTGTTAATCTTATGATGGTCAAAATATGACCAACCAGATCAAACAAATCTCAAGTTGCTGACCAAGGAGCTTTCATTCTTTGCCACGTTCAACTTGGTACTGCATTTACAAGATATCATTGCATGCATGGAAGGAGCATTCGAATAGAGCAGTTTTCATTTGATGAAAACACCCATGTGTGAACAGCCATAATGGCGCTGTCGGCACAACTGTTGAACATGTCATGGGCAACTTGGACCCCATTCAAATGAAACAAGAAATCTTTTTAAAAAAGCTGTGCCTTGCCGCGTATTTTATGTTATTTTGGTAAGATAGACTAGATTCTACGCTTAAAAATCCCGAGTTCCACATGTCGCCCCCTCCCCCCTCATTATCATAATTTATGTCAGATGAATTATTGGCACATTAAACAGGTTTTGTAAAACTTTTTGACCCACAATGAATATGCATTATTTTTTATTACAAACTAAGTTCCTTCTGATGCAATTTGTGATATATATTTATATAAACATGGTGAGTTAAAGCGTAGATTTATTACGCTGGACCACATACAGTAACATGCGTCTAGAAGAGCGTTTTAATACTCGCCTGGAATGTACTATTGTCTAACTAAGCCATGAAACTCGGCAAGGAAAGAAGGGCCTTTGGAAGGGGCTTTGGAAGGGCTGGGTTAAAAGGTCCGTCCATTGATCCATGGAAAAAAGCTGGCGTAAAGCCTTGCCTGGCGGCAAGGCAAAAATACAAGTGAGTTAAATGAGGAATCCGATTAAAGCTTTCTGTTGGATTAAAAAAATGCGTTCACATTTAATCGGATTAAACTCAAACTTGCGACCACGACAACCCCGAGTCGGGCACACGTCGTGCTTCCAAAATGTTGCCGGACTACCTCATAATTTTGAAGGATTTAGTGACATTGATATTATATATGATAACTGTTGAGAAATTGGCTGGCTTTTGATGCGTCAACAGTCAACAAGAGCATGGCGCTTGTGAGGTCATACAGGTTAAACTGGGGGTAGAAATGTTGCGCGGGGTGTGATTATACTCTACATTTAACTGTAGTACAAAATGTAAATGTGTATGTTGAAAAAGTTGCATGAATAGGAGAAACTACTACTAAAACGTTTGTTGCATACTTTTTAGCCGGTGTGTAGCACTCCTATCTTAGTGTCATTGATTTAGATATGAATTATAAGGCCATTCCTGCAGAAATTCCTGCAGGAAACATTCTTCCTGCAGGAATTTATCTTTCTCCTGCAGGAATTTCTGCAGGAATGCCTGCAGCATTCCTGCAGGAAAATGTTTTCCTGCAGGAATTCCTGCAGGAAAAACGCTTCCTGCAGGAATTCCTGCAGGAATTCCTGCAGGAAGAAAATTTTCAAAATGAATATTCATGAAAGTTATTATCATATTTCACAACTGTGCATCATACTTGTCAATCATATGTAAAGACTTTGCACCAAGTGCTTTTATATTGAAAATATTAGCACATTTCAAAATGGGAAAAACGGAATTCCAATCTTAAGATGGAGCTTCTTACTAGTAAACCTCATATTCTTGACATCTAAGTTAGAAAGATATTAAAAATGTCTCTCATGGTACTTGTTTAAGATTTGATAGCTTGTAACTAAGTTTTATTATTAGGTTATTGCTTAAATTTAAGTGGTGCACCCAAATTTTTTTGTGTGCACCCAATTTCTTAAGCTGGGTGCACCAGTGCACCTAATCCCAAAAATGAATTTCGAGCCCTGGTAGGGGTCCTTCCTTTTGTGAGTGGTTCCAAACCTACAGTCCTATGGCTGCACATGGGGCATTTACTGTTGTATTGAGGTCACCTGAGTTAGCGCCAAATGGCAGCTCGCTCCAGACCCTCGCAATTTAGTCCCACCCATTGTCAGCTTCTGGCAATTCAGCCCCTGCGAAGAGAGAGTGAGAATCGGCCAACCCGATGATAATAACACCCGAAATATCAGTTAGAAAAAATAGACGATATAAAAACGCATCATAACTGTAATCTGAAAAGTTATGAAGACTGTATGGTTCTCCAGTTCTCTGATTGGTCACCAAGCCTATTGGGCAATTAGAGATTAATGTCATTTAAATACCCACATTTGTTAGATGATTAGGATTTTCTATAAATCTGTTAACTCGAACCTTTAGGACTGGTGTAGATTTGTAGTTGTTGGTGTTGTACATGCACTGTATGGTGTGTAAAACTCCACTGTTTCATCCCCATCCATGTGTTCAGGTGTTTGGCACTCCTTACTTCTGGGCCATCTTCACTGTTGTCTATGTGCTGGCTATCCTGGCCCTTACTGCACAGGTGTACTACATGGGCAGGTGGAGACTAGGTAGGACAGGAACACTTTTTTTCTTTAGTTTTGTTTCAAAGACGTTTTGTTTAAAATCACTTTCCCATATTTTGACTTTTGTTGTTGTTGTAGTTAATGTTTGATGAACCTTTTTGCACAAGTTATGAACATGTCAATTCAACTAACTTAAAGTAAGATATAACGTTAGTTCACCTTTATCCGCGGGGTAGCCTACAATGTATATCCGTTGTGCTGCTAAACAGGGTATCCAAGGATATCAAGTCGATGGACGGTAGTTTCAAATTGTCATATTTTCAATATATTGCAGTTTGAAACCACCATCTGTCGACTGAATACCCCTAAATACATTGTTCTTAAAAGGAACGGATAAAGGTGACCCTACGGATAAAGGTGAACTAGCGTTAGATGACATTCTCTTGGAACCCCAAAACTGATGCAAGCATGAAAAAAAACAACCTTGGGCCAAAATAATTGTCTACATCATAAAATCTATGTGATCAGGAACGTTGAACCAAAGACAGATATGGTATACCAAATAATAGATTCGTCATTTTTTTCACATCTTCTGTGACCTTGGAATTGACTATTAAATTCTATGTATCCATATCCATATTGCAATATTTTATTGCAATCTATGGCCAAAAGTCAATACATGCTCCGATGTCATCCACATACATTGTAGTCAAATCAACATGGCCTAATGTGACCACAGTCAGAGAGTAACCAGTATTTTAATACTAGGTACTTTCCACTAAGCATTGATTGACTCTAGCCATGAATGATATGATACGTTATGTATGATATGTTATTTCTGTCCTGTAGACATGGGGATTTTCCATCGCATGTACCTCCTGATCAGAACAGATTGTTTGCAGTGTTCCAAACCGATGTACTGGGTGAGTAAACTTGCACTTTTATTTTTGACATGAAAGTAAACTTTAATGTTTTTTCCTCCCCTCTTATTACTAAAATTAGAAAGGTTGGAAAAAACAAAACTCAGTCTTGAATCTTCTCACCCCATACTCAGTAATTTTGCTTCAAATGTTCCCTGGAAGAGATGGTCACTAGACTTGAGGGTGTGCAACCTGAAATAAACTGGGGGTGTGTCCCTGGGAATTCTTATGATCATGAGGACATCCCAATATTAATCCCAATTAGACCAGTGGGATAGATATTTGATATGCTCAAAAATGATGCTGTACATGGATACTCTATTCCTACAGTTACAAGTCATCAGGTTTTTGTTGTTGTTATTGATTGAATGATTTGTCTCATTGCAGGATCGTTTTGTGCTACTTCTTGTTGGAAACATCATCAACTGGTCGCTGTAAGTATATATATATATACATACATATACATACATTCGTACATACGTACATACGCACATTACATATTACATAGAGATTTTTTGCAAATGTTAGCCTAGTGCATTATTCATTGCAGTACACCTTGATCAAAATGTTGTCAAATACCTCATTTTGAACAGTCCAAGTTCTTTAAACTTGTTTTAACAACTGAAGGCTGTTGTTGTATATTTGTCACCACAGAGCATTGTTTGGTGCGGTCGGCCAGCCGGATGACTTTGCCTCGTTCATGTTGGCCATCTTCATCATTAACTTCCTACTCTACTTTGTATTCTACATCGTGATGAAGGTTAGTCTTTGGACCCTCACAGTACTTCTTCGATGCATGCATGTGTTTGTGTATTAAGTGGATTAGATTTAAATAGTGTATGTAGTAGCTGTTACAATTCTACACTTTAATCCTACACTGAACAGTAAGTCTTAAGAAAAAGATGGACGTAAGCCTTGGCATTACCGTAACATTAGAATCTGGGAGGGCTGGGACCGAAGGTGATGTAGAATACGCCAAAAAGGGTCAGACTATCCACTATCCACAGTATCCACTATCCTTCGTCAGTGACACTATCCGAAACGTCTGACCGTTTCCAAAACCATATCCAGTTGCTTGAGTAACTACTTTTTTGCGTACTGTAAATGTATTTAAGTTCGCGGGGATTTAATTTCGCGGTAGCGGGAAAGGGGACTTTTCGCGGTGGATTTAATTTCGCTGTAACACCATAGACTGCAGTCTAATACCATAATAGAAAAATGTTTGCGGTGGATTTAAGTTTGCGGTGAAGTGGTCACCACAAAAACCGCGAACATTAATCCACCGCGAACATTTCTGCATTTACAGTATCTTATTACCTGGCTGTCTAACCTACATCGATGTGATGTAGAATACATTTTGTATACATACACTGTGTTATATTTTATTCATGTCTTACCCTCCAGAGAAAACACACTTTTTAATGTGAAATGTGCCAGACATGTATTTCAACAAAAAGTCACAACATCATTTCCAATCTTTGAAAGCAATGTTTGAATTTTCAGCCACAATACACTCAGCATACTTAATATGCATTTTTTTAAATCATTCTATGTAAGCCCTTGTGATACAAGTTGAAATCCACGTGATAACCCCAAATATCTCCCAATCTGGAACAACTGAATTGAACGTTATCACGGCACAGGTGTGACATAAATGTGGTAATTACTACTATCGACAATAAGTTTTTCTGAGATGTTGTTTCCTGTTGGTGTGTAGCTGCGGAGTGGAGAGCGGATTCTGTGGGTGACTGTGGGGCTGATCATCATCACACTGATCTGCTGGACACTGGCACTGTCATTCTTCTTCAAGGGAGTCACTACATGGGAGGTATGTCAAGGAAGGAATCAAGTAATCAATGTGTGAATGAATGGATGGTTTGGATTGATGGATGAATGAATGGATGGATGGAAGAATGGATAAGGAACTGAATGAATGAAACTATTTGAGTGAATGTGACAGCAAACATTTGCATGAACAGTACAGTCAAACCTGTCTATAGCGGCCACTCAAGGGACCAGACAAATTTGGCCACTATAGACAGGTGGCCTCTGTATAGAGGTGGCAACTTGTAGATAAAATACCCAAGGGACCGACAAAAGGTGGCCATTATGGACAGGTGGCCCCTCTGTAGAGGTGGCCCCTAATACAGGTTTGACTGTATGTTTTTTTAGAGGTTGTTAGTGCTCTCTCTATGTATCTCTCTCTCTATACACTGTGACATACATGTACACAGTCACATACATACTTCTGTTGCATAACTTACTGTTACATAGACATGCATACCATAGCATAAATACCTTAACATATACATACATACACATACATACATACCGTTACATATATTTATACAATATAGCATGATGATGACATGCCGTTACCGTTACATGTAAACTTTAAGATGCAAACCATTGCACACATAGTGTACACAGGGTCACATACATGTACAGTGTAGTATGTACATACTGTTACATGCATACAAACCGTTACACGCATACATACATGTTAAAAAAAGTTAAAGTTGCCCGTACATCAGTAACGGATGCGTAGGGGTGGCGCCCATCTCCATTTCTGTAGCCCTTGGGCCACACATGTGCAAGCCACTACAGCAGGGGGCTGGTCCGCTGGTAGTGATGTGTGTTTAACTTCCATACTCTTCCTCATTAGTGCTGAGTGCTAAGCAGAGAAAGCAGCATGTACCATTTTTAAAGTCTTTCGTATGACTCGGCCGGGGATCGAACTCACGACCTACTTACATGTACATACATATAAATAGTATACAAGCTACTACGTCATGTAGGTAACACTGTACTTTTACGAAGGACATGTACATTGTAAATATAGAAGTTTACCGCAATTTCTTAAATCTTTTTTTCTCTCCCCACAGAAAACGCCTGCCCAGTCTCGACTGGACAACAAGGCCTGTGTGCTGATGGGTTTCTATGACGACCATGACATCTGGCACTTCATGTCTGCCATCAGCATGTTCTGCTCATTCCTGGTCAGTCAACGTCTCAAAACTTCAATTTCGATTCTATTCAAAGGCCACACCAATTTAATTTGTTGTTTCTCAGAATGTTGCTCTGTGACGGAGGGTAACCTCTGACGACATAGTACATTTGTATTGTTTTTTTACAATGTGATGAGTGTTCACATCTGTATCTCCATACTCCCTTTGCCTCCTTCGTACGTAGTTTGGCAAGTCTTCTGAGGTACCTGCGCGATGATGCACATTGTTTTTTTTTTCTGCGGTAGCTGTTTTTATAATCAATGTAATAATTTCAGAAATCACTCCAGGCCAGCACGTCACCGGAACGTACTGCGCCTGCGCGAACCCTGGTGTTTTGGGGCTTGGTTTGGTCAACGTTGCATTGAAATCCCGCTTGTTACACAGTATATGTTAGAGACATGGTTTCATGTAAAACGTACACGGGATTTTACCCTTATATACACACGTACTTTCTTAAATGCGGCCCTTTAGTAAACCGGGGGTTTAGCAAGGTTTAGCATGTCTATACTTTTCGCGCAGGCGCAGTACGTTCCGGTGACGTGCTCTCCAGGCCTATATTTCTGATATTGTGGAACAGGTCATGTGGCTTGTCTGTGGCTTGGGGGGTTGCTAATTAGCTTATCTCCAAGCAGATATGGGATAATGTGTTCTCTAATGTAGGACAGTTGTCGGGAAGAGGAATCCCTAAACAGATGTTAGACTCTTCCTAACACAATGCATTGGTCAGTGATTTGATTTGATTTGGTTTATTCGGCTGTATAGAAAGAAATACAGCCAAGGCTACCCAACTAGCTGGAGGCTATTATCAAGGGCTAGCCCTGTTAACTGTACAATATACTATTTATATAACTTTTTGGGTAAAGGTGAAATCACAATCCTTGTACATCCATCTTACAATGTTTGTGCCTGAAATTCAGTAGTTATGCACAAGCAAAAAAAAAAAGAATTCCATGTTGAAAACAACCTTGCTTTTCCATCCAGGTTCTACTGATGTTGGATGATGATCTAGACTACACCCCAAGAGACAAGATTCCCGTCTTCTGAACACCGTCTGTCCTGAGAGGAGGTATCATGTACTTTAGATGTAATACCAAGAGGAACCAGCAGGTGGCATCGCTACTCAAGAAGATGACAATGTGGTCATCACGAAGATGATAAGCTACAGTTGTAGTGTATTAGTACTATTACTATGTTAAGATTAAAACTACACAAGACCACTGAGCTCAAGGGTAGTATAGAATTAGAACTTTTGGTCCACACCTTTTCAGCACTGTCGTCATAATGTGTGCAAATTGTCTCGGAAATTTTGAGCTTGTATAAAAGTCATACACCTTTTGCATGGTGAACTATCAAAATATGCAAAGCATTAAATGGACTTAAAATACACTCTACATATATTACCTTATGATCCCCTCCCCCCAAAGTTTTGCACAAGAAAAATATACAAACATCGATTAAGAGGTAGATATTTGGCAAATAATAAAACCAACTGTGCAACTTTTAACACCTTTGAGCAACTTTGATACTCAGTTAGTTGTCTTCTAGCTTGACAAATTCACCCCGTAGCTTTAGAAAGATTTCTAGAACCACAAGATTGCCTATCCTACTACCCTCAACTTGGTTAATAATAATATGGAACTGAACAAACTGACAGCATTTTTAAGCAAAGTCCCTGTCCATGCAATAATGCTGATACTACCACATTTTTGTACAGTGCTTGGTTGATGCAGAAACAAGAATACTGTGTGCCATTGCACTTTGCATTGTATCACCATTTTGTAGCACCCTACATGGATAAATTTACCTTGACATAGTAAGAAACATGAGATATTGACTCATTCTTAAGTTTAGAGAAATTTTGCCTCCCATGTTTTGAGAACTTTGGGGGGAAGACACTATCTCACACACACACACACAAAAAACAATATTGTGAGTGATATAAACTTTACCCTACTGCAATCCAAGCCTTTCCTAGCACTGTATCAAGATAGTCTATTTC
This sequence comes from Branchiostoma floridae, assembly GCF_000003815.2. Classification (NCBI taxonomy): domain Eukaryota; kingdom Metazoa; phylum Chordata; class Leptocardii; order Amphioxiformes; family Branchiostomatidae; genus Branchiostoma; species Branchiostoma floridae. Next base: position 28,307,299 of record NC_049979.1, read on the forward strand.
CCTATTAAGCAATGCAATACTTTTAGCTATGCACCCCAGATCTAGAGTCACAAAATTGCCAATGGAGCTGAAACATTTTGGGGAAAACAGCTAACTACACCCCTTGATTTCGATATCCATTTTGAACACCTGGTTAGGACCTAAAAAATTGTATGGCTAGATAGAGAAAAAAGTGCGTGGCTCAATAGGGGAAATATGAGGTAACTTTACGACTCTACTGTATACAATATGAGGGTAAGAAAGGGGTTGGGGGAATTTTAGCTGATAAGTTGTGTCATTCCAACAAAAAGATAGCCCTTAGCAAGAATTTTACTGGTACATGTAGTAGTAGGTAAGAAAATAGGTAAGGATGTTGATTTCAAACAGAGTGAGTAACTAATAACTTATCAATGTATTTGTGTACAGTTTCTATACATACAAGCTGGATGGTACAGTATAGCATGCTTTAATAGCATATAGACAAAACTTTAATGTACAAATAGATGCCACATTGTTTTTGTTTTGTGACACTCAACAAAACCAAGCAATGCGAAAGAAGAAGCTTGTTTCAAAAGTGTTTTGCTATGGTCATATAGTCAAGATGAATTTCTTCAGAAATGTCGTAGAAATAGGTAACAGCGTTTCTGATATTGTTGACGAAGTTAACAACAATTACTGATACTTATTCTACAAGGAGATACAATTTGGGGTGTAGAAGTAGCAAAGATAACATGCTCATAGCAGATGTTGGATTAAGTATTCATGTGAGTTTTTACGAAATACATACATGTAGGAATGTTACGAAATATATGTAGTCCGCTACTATGGAACATATGAATTTACGGAAATCATACGAATTTTATTGAACTCACACAGGTTTGATTATGATCCTTAATAATTTGTAGGACTAGGCTCTTTTCAACAAATTAGTAAGGAGTGTATGCAGTCCATGCAATTTGTTTGAATTCTGTAAAATTTGTATGTTTCTTAGTAATGGATCGTAAGAATTGCTTGAAGTTATTATATTCCTCAGTAGCAGATAATTTGTACATGTGTATGAATTCTGTAAAATTGGTATGAATTCCGTAAAACTAGTACAAGTACTTCCAATAGACAACCCTGAACGTTCTGTCATTTTTCAGTGGCAAACATAAGGAATAGCACACTTGTAACTACCCAGGAATTCACAGTCCTGTAAGCTATGAAGTTAAGCATGTGCTTGTACTATGTGTACATTTCTGCAATGTTCCCAAAAGACTTTCAATAAGAGTTTACGGTTCTCTTAGGTCATTCTTGGCGCGAAAGTCTCACAGAAGAAATCCACAGTGCAATCAAAAGAATCTATTTCAACTAAGAACAAAAAAAAGATATAACATTTCAAGAGATTTAACGGACAATGTATGTTGCAACGAAGACAATGATACGATGATAGCATTTTAGATGATATATTAAATCACTGTCGTGTAATGAGAGATAATCAGGATACGTACAGAATAGTGCACATGCTTGTTTAAGGCTTTTGAAGGGCTTATTTGTCTATGTTATCTGTTACAAAGGTCTTTGCTGCTACAATTGCGTGATTACGTCTGTGGAAAGTGTGGTGAAAGTGTGAGTTGTAATGTTATGCGAGTTTAAAGGTGGAAAAACGATACGTGGAAACAGTGGATGTAAATTTTCTTCTCTGTATCATATTATGAGTAACACAAGGGAAATATATAATGATATATTATAGATGTTGTTGTTACATATAATGTTACTTCTGGAACATTGCATGTAGTAGGAGATATCAGTGTGTTGTATCCCAGGTAAAAAAGGTAATTTCTTTAGTTGTACAATTTGCACTTAATTCCAACACAAAGGACACAATCCCCATGCATTTTCAATTGATCACTACTCAAGTCAGTGCTGATTCACTGCACTGACTTTCTGGAAACTAGAAGCATGATGATGTCATAAGTGAATCAAATGTGATAGAAATTTACTCCTAATGTCATCATGCTTCCGGATTTTGGAAAGTTGGCACAGCGAATCAGATATCTGATGAAGGTCGTCGAGATCTTTGTTTTTATGTTGGAACAAAACTGAAATTGTACAACTATGGATTCTACCAATGCAGTTGAGCTTTCATTCGAAGGTAGCTTCTTTTTTTTTCAGATTATACTTACTTTTGTGTGTTACATCATGTATCTAAGGGTTGAGTGCAATGTTAGCTTTCATGATATGTATTCCTAAAAGAATATATTGTCTGGAACTGTGGATGTTTATATTTCGAAATATTTCTTTTGTACATTGTACTCTGGCTATCTCTTCAGCACTTTTTGATGCACACATTTGTATATGAATACTGTATTTCTTTAGTGTGCCGTTCTTTCATGGGTTTGGGTAGATAGTATGTGTTTTCCATTATCAATTGCTATCATGTGGATGAAGGATGTTGTGTGAGGGACAGAAGTATTATTAAAAGGGTTGTCCCAGTAAACTATAAATGTTTCAATGTCAAACTTATTCCGGGATAAGATCAAGGTTAAAGTATGTACTCTAGCTTTTGTTGAAAACTTGTGAGTTAGAAGTTGCTGTCTTTACTGTAACACTAATTCACCTTTCTCCGAGGGGTAACTTATATCTGTTACTTTTATTGTATTTATGGTATTTAGGGATGTCAAGTCGACAGACAGTGGTTGCAAACTGCAGTAAATGGAAAGAATTGTAATTTGAAGCCACCGTCTGCCAAATTGATATCAGTAAATACCCCTCTTTGAAAAGCAACGGATAAAGGTTACCCCACGGATAAAGGTCAAGTAGCGTAATGTTTGGGGAAAATTTTGAGATACGTTGTAAGGTTGTTCTCCAATTTGCCGACCCCATACCACCGCCAATGCTCTGTTGAACTGTTGTGTCCTTTGGAAAGGACGAATTTTTTATTGTGTCATACATTACTGTATGGAGGTTTTGGATAGTGGTATGAAGTCTTAGTGTAAACTTTTCTGCTGCAAGAATAAAATGCATGGAAAGCCTTCCATCACACATGGGTTGCTGCAGATTTTTAAATCAGAGCAGGGACAGGTGTGTTCGTGTGTGAAAATGGTGTTCAGCACCAAGGACAGGTGTGTGGATGGTGTTCAGCACCAGGGACAGGTGTGTTAACTTGTTTGTGGATGGTGTTCAGCACCAGGGACAGGTGTGCTTACCTGTGTGTGGATGGTGTTCAGCACCAGAGACAGGTGTGTTTACCTGTGTGTGGATGGTGTTCAGCACAAGGGACAGGTGTGTTTACCTGTGTGTTGGTGGTGTTCAGCACCAAGGACAGGTGTATTTACCTGTGTGTGTGTGTGTGGTGTTCAGGGGCAGGTGTGTTAACCTGTGTGTGTATGGTGTTCAGGGGCAGGTGTGTTAACCTGTGTGTGGCAGCACTAGGGACAGTTGTGTTTACCTGTGTGTGGATGGTGTTCAGGACCTAGGACATGTGTGACCACCAGTATCAAAATTGTGTTCAGCACCAAGGCCAGGTAGGATTGCCAGGTTGTAAATTGATAGACAAGAATGGAATCAATCACAACCAACAAAACTTTTAATCCTATATTCAGTGATACAATGTACAAATGTATGCTATAGAACTTAGTGGCACTGATGTCAGTATTAAAATCATTAAACAGAATAAAATCAGCATTTCTTTGGCTAAGAAAACTATAATTACCAGAGAACATCTCTATTCATGTCCGTAACCGATATGAATATTTTATGAAGTCAGGTGAAAATGAAGGCTAATGTCTTAAAGAAATGTACAGGCTTTGGTCATAAATCAAAGAACAACAATAGTTGAACAGCGCAACGGCGTGCTGATACAAAAGCGCCGCCTAGCGGACAAAATAATTATTACCATCATTCCAGATGGAAAGATTTTGATAATGTCTATGATTGGTCAATTTCATCATGTCTTAAGCATTCTCATTGGTAGAGATGCTACACGTTGACCAGTGGTAGCGTATCAATTGAACACCACAGCAGCCAATCAACTTCAAGCTTTCTCTGCCTAATGTCAACGAAAGGGCTGCATTTTCCTTTCTGATCACTAGGGGGCATTGTGAGACCGTGAGCAATCCAACTGAAACGTTGTCGTGAAAAAGGCGTCCATTAGTTATTTTGTTGTTTCAACCTTCCTAAACTTTGTTGTGTAAGTGGCACAGTTGGCGAATTAACATACGTTACGTAAAAATCTCCAAGAGATTACTAACTATGTAAGCTAAAGGTTACTGTTTTCCTCTCACTAAGTTCCTGCCATAAAAAAAAATAAATGACGTGAAACGTACGACCGTAACGTTATATATGATTACATTTAACTTCTTCCCCACAAAAGAAGTGGCACTTTCTTCTTTAACAAACAAACAAACAAACAAACAAACAAGCAAACAAAACACAAGCACTGACTGTTAATGGACTACGCATCGCTATACTTATCTACTGATACATCTCTGCTATAAAAGAAATATGAGTGACGTGTACGTTATTTAAACTTTTTTTCTCACAAAAGAAACGGCCCTAACTTCTTTAACAAACAAAACAACCAACCAACCAAACAAATAAACATGAGCACTGGATATACTGATCTACTGTTGAAACGTAAAACTTTAGAGAACTCCCCACTCCTGGATCTCTTGGATCATCCTCAGCAGGTCTGCACTTGCAGGCAGGACCGCCAGGCGTATGAACCGGTTGATCAACCCGTGCAGACAGTCGGCTCTGAAGTCTGCCTTCAACTGTTCCAGCGTATAGCTCTTTAGGCCCGAGGATTCTAGAAATATCAGTTTAAACGAAACAGTAATCATGTAATTCACAGCCACACATTGATATCCCTTTGCTCTTTTGGTGGGATGAATGCCATTACAATGATGCAAACAGACAAGAGAAAAGGAAAACGTATCATCCAAATTCAATGTTTACTGTGAAATATGTACACTGATGATAAAGCCGAAAATAATTTAATCCTGGTTGGTAGAATATAGGATATAGGAGAATTCTTTTACACAGCCAGTGTGTACTTACTTTGCTTATAGTTATGTTGCAAGAGTTGTGACTAAGTGTACATATAGGTGAAACCGGACGAAAGTTTGATTTGAAACAAGACTAGAAGATAAGAAATATGCAGTAACGGACCATATTGCCAGGAACAATTGAGTAATTGACTGGGAGGGGACCAAGGCCATAGACCGGGAAAACAAAAGGAAGATCGATCCGGTGGATCAAGGAGGCAGTCAACCACAGTGATGAAACGGAAACAAACTTAACCACGTTTGGGATTGTGTTCTCGCCGCAAAAGCGCCACCTACATCGGCTACATATAGCGGCGATAAGCAGAACTCCAGTTAAAAGCTCTGAGGAATGCGTCTGAGAGACATCGAAACGTAAGCAAAGTAAGTACATACTTGTTGTGTACAAGAATTGTCCTAGAGTCCATTCCAAGACACCATGAGGGTTTTTAGGCGATATTTATAATTAGTCTGAATTATTTTGAATAAAAGAATATCTGAGCCACAATAATTAAATTATTTTTAAAAAATTGACTGAGAAAGTACTCATATATTTGAATGCCTTTGAATATTTTAGAAACATTTTGAAAGTAACTGTACAAAAATATCTTTATTTAGAATAATTGTGAAACCTCTGTGTGATTATTTCACATTTACAAACATTTACAAAAAATGGTAAACCTCGCCAAATGGTTAAATTAGTTTATTGCCCCCATAAAAGTAAGCCCTATTGTTGTATCAGTATATTTTTAGATTTCACTGGTGGATCCTTTGTGGTGGGCCATTGTTTCATGGCACCCAACCATACTTTGCAAGGATGTGTGAATTGCTATCTTCCCAGCCCACTGAACCATTTACAAAAAATGGTAGAAAATGGTAGATAATGGTAGAATGCTGTTATCATTATTTAGAAACCATTAGAAGTATCCAATTCCACACGATGAATATTTCCAAAGTTTTACAGGACCAGGGAAATATTTATAAAGTTGAAACAGTGTTACAAATATTTCTGAAGTATCAAATGTCCTAGACATATAATTACAAAACTTTAAAATCAATTCTAAACAATGGCCACAAACATCCGCATGGTGTCTTGGAATGGACTCTATATAAAACTGATAATAAGGGTTCCTACTAGGGCTGGGTATCGGTACAGCGTACCGGTACAAAACCGGTTTTTCTTATTGGACCGGTCCAGAAAAACCGGACCTGAAAAAATTAGGTGGACCGGATGTTGGACCGATTAGAAAATTAACAGATTATTTTATAAGGCATTCACACGTTTTGGCGCTTGCAGGTGGAAGAAATTGCCAATCATACTGGTGCAGTTAGCGTTGTAGGATTTTAAAACGACAGTGTAAGTCTAATACTCCACCAAACAGATTTCTTTGTAGTGAAATGGACCATTGGTGTGAGTCATACTGCATCAGGTCCAGGTTCAGGTCCGGACCTGGACCTGATCCTCTGGACCTGAACCGGACCTGGACCGGAATGTTCTGTACCGGTACCCAGCCCTAGTTCCTACCGTTGGGACCCATGGTCTCCTGTAGTTTGTGATGATAGTGAGCCAGAATGGCATCCCTGTGGTTATGGAAGACGTCCCAGCTCGCGTTACACAGGAACAGGAGAGTCAGGTCGTAGGTTGGCGGCTTGTGCATCGGACTCTGCCAGTCCACCAGCCTTGCTGCGATGGGCCTGTCTCCGTCGTACTATGGTTAGGCAAGGACAAATCATTTTAATTTGTATATCTGGAATTATATTTCATCATTTATGCATTAAGACTCAATAAAGTATCAAAGTATCTTGTAAAACAACGAAAGAAAACAAATGAATCTTGAGTGTAACAGCCATAATATACCGCTAGTTCACCTTTATCCGTGGAGTGACCTATATCCGTTGTCAGGGTATCTAAGGCGGGGCTTCAAGTTGACTGATGTTGGCTGCATATTGCAATATTTTCAGTATATCAAAATAATTGCATTGCAAAACTACCGTCCACCATGAAATCCCTAAATGCCCTGTTTTTAAAAGCACGGATATTGGTTACTCCCCGGATAAAGGTGAACTAGCGTTATACATTTCAACAAGAAAGGCAAAAAAGTGTTTTGTCGTACCTTAATCATGATATTGTTGATCCAACATTCCGTATGACAAAGCACCTTACGCTTCGAGGTCTCCCCAAAGATAATCATGGGGTCCAACTTCTCCAGTCGAGCTACGAGGTCTGTCTGGACGTCAGGAAAAGCTGTGGCGAATTCCTTCACGCTTTTTTGATAAACGTGGGTTATTTCATCCTTCGCAGCTAAAGTATCTTTGGACGTCATGATCCAGTCGTACTGCTCGTCAAGGGGTTTGCCGAGACGGAGCTCCAGTAGATGTGACAGGCCGTGTAGCTGAGCCAGGGCCCCGGTAGCAAGCATCATCTCCTCACGGTCCAGCGGTTGGCGGTCGGGTTTGATAGAGAACCCCTGAGTTTTCAAGTTCTCCATTACCCTGACGGACAGCATGGAGTTTGGATCTGTAGCGGCGAAGTAGCATTTTGGCAGGAACAAGGAATCAGTAGGAGGAGGATTTTCTTCATCTTCATTCATTGGCGTAGATTCACGCTCTGTGTTTGAGATTAACACAGACAAGAGCTCGGGAACTGCATCAGAGTAAAACTTGACCTCCAACGTCTCGGCTCGGATATGAAAGTCCTTTGACCACTCTTCTGTTACGGTCAACGGCCGCGCAAAATCCGTCAGTTTAGCGACCAGACTGTAGCGCTGAGTTGTGCCATTCCTTGTCCCCATAGCATCAAAGGCGATGATGCTACTCATGAATCCTTCTCCTTCGCTGATGGATCCCTTGACATCGACGTCCGTGATGGTGATGCCCGGGAGATCCTTCTGCAATACCTGCTGCACCCAGGAGGGGGCGATGTCTGCTGCAGACTGGGGGATAGCGATCTCGGATGCTGTTGCCATCTTCAGCCGTAGTTCTTTAACAAGAAAATAGAGAACATATGAACTGGGCTTTCTCACAGTTCAACCATCGATCTATGAAAAACAACAGCCATAATTTCAACTGGACTTCACGTTGAGTAAGGGCGCGATCACATAGGTCGTGGGGTCGTCATACGATTTTGATGCGGTAAAATTTTGCAAGCTGTGACAGAAGTCAGAACCCAACCACTGACAAGGATCCAAGGGAGCCTTTTGTGTTGCAAGACAGCTGTACTCTGGAGGAAATACACATGCATAGCTGCCCCCCCCCCCCCAAAAAAAACACATTTAGTTAGCAATCGTACGACAACCGCACGTAAAATAAGGGTTTCCTATATATGTCCCATTCTATGGTTCATTTCTCGTTGTGTTGTCCAAATTCTAACTTGCTTGTACATGATATAACTTTTTATAAGATACAGAACCCCTAGAATGACAGTATTACTTGACTGGCAACATTTGCAAGGAAATACAACATATTTCCCCCACCACATGCAAAAATGGACTGTTCCAAAATTGACTTTAAAGAAGTCAACCCCCTTACACAAGTTTGCTTAGTGAATCCACCCACATACGCAAGTTTGCTTATAAACTGACAGCGTAAATGTTTAACTAGAGGACAAAGGCTGACCTAATTTAGTTACAATAGTAACGGGCATATCGTTTTCCGAAAAGAAAAGGAGAAGGTACGAGAAAACTAAAAATTGTTAAGGGAATTTGTTATCACCAAGCACAGTACGGCATCTTCTCTGGATAGTTTTAAAGAACGCTTGCAGATAGATGTGCAAAAGTTAGGTGTGATGGGTCGTTCAGTGTAATATAACCAGCTGCTGTCGCGCCGCGTGCCTGCGAAGCTGCTGTGTTATACCTAATATCGCCAAGCAGATCTTGCGGTGGCATAAGCATCATCATCATCATCGGTCGACGTGATCAAATGTAGACATGTTCGCACATGTCTACACACGACGGGGTTATACCGCCCCTTACGGGGTGACATACCCTTTCGTAGGCTAATTACATAAGATAGTATCATAAGCCGAGGAAGGAGTTTAGCCAGCAGAGGAGTTGCATGCGGTGGTATATCTATCTAAAAAAAAAACAGACAGGGTCGGCTTTATTCGCTATTAATTAACTAAAGCGCCAAAACACTGTTTAATGGATAATGAGTGTCACGTGCAAGCATCTTACAAACTCTTAGGCTTGCAATATATTTTCGCTGTGTTGATTTGTTTTCATTCTTCTGCCCCACTTAAGGGGGCACACCCTAGTTTCTCGCCCCCATTGAAACCTATAGTTAAGAGACTTTTTTCAACGACGCCGTATTTCCCGGGAACTACACCTATACAGGGGGTAAACATGTACCATGAGGTCTCACATATCTGATTTACAAGAAAATTCTAGTAATACAAATCTCACAATAATGAGATGCATGTCGAAAGCCCATAGTGGTGCAGGTGACGTCATCGGTCAAGCTGCCCGGGCCGCTTCACTGTTTGCGTCTTCGTAGCGATACCCGGAAGCCAAGATTCGTCGGTAAAAACGTACCGAAAACAACATATAGGAGTCGAATTTTATGCTTTCAGTGATTTGGATCCGCTACGCTGATTTTACACTAAGTAACTGGGCACAAAACGGATGCTAAAATCCCCTTACTCCAAAAAAAATTGGGACTACCATTGGGGTGTGCACCGTTATGTTCAAAAGGTGATCGTTTGCTAATCTTAAACTATCCTCTCTAAACCGCCGTGAACATGCAAAATGTTATAGGTGAAATTACTGTAATGGTCAAGTCAGGAAGTGATCAAATGTTCAAAGCTTACCTGAGAGTTTGGTTGACGTGCCTTCTTCCTCAGAACACAAGGGTCAAACAGAGACCATTTGATGTGTTCACAGATAGTTACTCTAGCTGTATGTGTGGGCTGATCCCTTTCCGGGGTTGACCACTCGGTTATAGGGGTGGCTATGCGTATTCTTTAGGGCTGTTTTGTTTGGGTTAGGGTTAGGGATAGGTTTAGGATTACTGTTGGGGTAACTGCCATTACAACTGTTTCGAATACAACATTGCAACAGCCATGACTGACTCGCCTCGCACACTCGGTGATTAAGTTATATGGTGGTTATATCAAAGGACAAGGAGTTATGACACCATATACACCTCGCGGCGGGTCATGAATCCTGAATTAATGACCAGGGTAATGAAGGAAATGAAGCCTTCTGATTGGTCGACGCACGTCGTCGGGCTATATGATGATACATTTGGAACCTCCTTATCACCCGAGAAAAGTCAGCTGAGGTAAGATTCCTTGACATTAGAGACTGTTTACGCCACTTGTTGCCTTCCAAGCAGACACCTCAAACATCACCATACGAGCGATCGCTGTTTTTGTTGTCGTTCCGATGCAGTACCGTAACAAGCCGCTAGGGGGCCCAAATCTAATCGTTTCCAGGTCTCATCAAGGCCCAGTCACATACCAAATATCAATACCTGTCCGGGGTATTCGACGGTTGCAGCCTACCAGGACGTCAGTAGATTTGATTCAAAATTGATTTTCAAATTAGCAGATCAAATTACTAGTTAGTATGCAAATTGATATTTTTCAAAACACCCGTTTTTTGCCTACCACTGCGTCACCATCGCGATCGCTCGTATACCGCATGAGTCATAAGGTCATGCAAATGAGGAAGCGACAAAGCAAAAGTAAAGAAAGCAAAACTACACTGTTTTCTTTTTTGAGGCCTTAACCTTTGACATATTACCTAGGATTCCTGTCCCCGCACATGCGTTCTGATCTCTGTGAGCATGGCTTATACACCTTTCTCACGCGGCGGCCATGATAGATCGAAGAAGAGGTCAATGAGGCAAACAGACAAAACTTATTTCTAAATCATGTCCCATTTAGTTTTCCCCCAAACCACACAAATTTTCATGATATAAGATAGAATAATAAATATTACAAGAAGTGTTATGCACCGAAAGATGTAGCAATTTAGAGTAGTGTAGACTCCATAGTCCCTTAAGAGATGCAAAATAACATAATAATGCAAATTTTAAACGAATTTGCAGCCGTTCACTTATTGGTCGATTTCCTAATTGGCAGGCTACCATCGGTCGAACTGCTAATTATGATGGACAGCCTTTTGTTTGCCACATTGAACTCGTTTTAGATCTATCATGGCCGCCGCGTGAGAAAGGTGTATTACAGTTCCATTTTGATTGAGATGAAATTTGCATAACAATGTGTTTAATCAGAGCAGCTGTAGACCTGACACCTGGACTATGTGGTAACACAAGGGTTTGAAGTCTGCCGCAGTTTATGCGTTGTAACAAGTCAGGCAGGAATAAGGAGAAGAACTGAGGACTCAAGTTGAAAAATTATTTGGGCCACTTGGGGCCATACAGTGTCACGCGGGCTAGCAGAACACGTGGGTACGGAGAACTTTACCTGACAGCGAGTTTCGGGTACAGTCGGTATGTTTTTGTTCTTTCTGTGGTAAAGCAGTCATGTTGCATGTCCGCTATGTTATCTAGGCGAAGATGGTCTAACAAAGTGTGCGGTGCAACATAGGCGCAACAGTTTGTAGGCCGAAAGCTAAGGGCACAACCCGCCGTAAGTGTAATTTGTCCGTACGTTTTTTTTTGTGGGGGGGGGGAGGCCACGTCCGCCACATATTTCTGAAAACGTTCAGGCTGTACAGGGCAGGCGCTTAGGCGCGTCGCCCGTACTGTTATGTACGGGGGGCAAATCTGCAGCCCGATGGCACACAAAGTTTTGCCTGCACGTAAAGTTCTACGGAGTGTCTGCGTGCTCCAAAATCCGTCGGATTCCCTGCGAGTTGGTACGAAGGCGGTACTTACCACTTACGGGTCCCAAAAGATTGCCCACGTTTTGGCACGTAGACAGCACGTGCACGTACGGCGGGTTGTGCCCTTAGCTTTAGGTGGGCGGGGTCGACTGAACAATAGGATTAAGTTTTGCATTGGACGTTGCTTAACGTTAACTTTAACATTGAACGTTATATCTTTATTTTGTATGTCTTCCATAACTAACAACCCGTTACAAGTAAATATAGCACAGCGTACCATTCCAAATATTTACGGTTTGTCAAACTTACATGAACTGCTAGAAATTCATCAGTCAATTTGATATTGGACTGTATGTTGGCTACTGTGGTTGATCACATTAATTACTACACATTAAAACACATGACTTCATAGTTTATTGATGTCCCTTTGCACTAGCCCTAGAAAATCTACTTCTCTAAACGTCTCGCACGTCCACAAACGCTTTAATCGAATGTAAAACTATATATACTTCATAACATTAAGTCACTTCCATACAATCAATTGTAACTGTAACATCTTTAACCTAGTAGATTAAAAAAGCCAGCAACACTCTGGACCCAAAACGCCTTCCATTCTTAGTGGTGGGATTTCAGAATATCACTGCATAGAACATCTTCGAAATATAAGATGGTGCAGGTGAACTTAAATGTTACACTACTGTTTCCATTTCAAAACCGGGGGTCAGTCGCAATAGTCTTGTCTCCACCTCATCCGGACTGGGTCTTTCCGACGGATTTTCGTGCCAACACGACATCATGACGTCATACATCTCTCCGGAACATTCCGGAGGCCGTCTGAGCCGGATTCCCCTCCGGAGTGTCCGTGCGAGACGCAGGCAGCTCGGGTTGTCATGCGGGTTGCCTCCGTAGTGTGGTTCTTGTCCCAGCGTGGCGATCTCCCACAGCAGCACGCCGAAGGACCACACGTCACTCTGACAGGTGTATTCTCCTCTCTCTAAAACCTCCACAGACATCCAGTTCAAAGGAATGAACTCATTTTCCGCCATATTTTCTCTGTTTTTGTCATCATCATCTACGTCCTTGACAGGGGCGTACACGTCACGTCCAAGTCCAAAGTCGGCCAGCTTAGCTACGTGATCAGCGGTGATGAGTACGTTCCTAGCGGCCACGTCGCCGTGTGTGATCGCCAAGCGTTGGAGCTCCCGTAGAGCTCGGGCTATGTCTACAGCATAGAGGAAACCGTGTTCGAGAGGAGCAGCTCCGTTTTGTTTTTGAGCGTGTCGCAACAAACGCAGAAGGCTTCCTTTGGAGGCGTATTCCATCAGGATATACTTCTGTGAAGTCTCGTTTATCAAGCCTAATAGTTGAATGATGTTGGAGTGCGCGTTGTTGTGGTGTTCGTCTTCGTGTACAGTGACCAAGATGGCCGCTTCCCTGTAGAAGTTGCGGTAGCACTGCGCGTTTTTTCTGCGGACAGACTTGGCGGCGACACTGATGGTTTCCCCGCCAGGCGTGTGTAGTGTTCCCTGTATGACCTGTCCGAACCTCCCCAAGCCTATCAGCTTACCGAGAGTCAGATGTCGGCTTGTCGTCTCCCAGCGACTCAACCAGCCAGGCCGGACGGTTTCTGCCAGATCTGCCTCAACCTTAGATATAGAGAAAGTGTGATGATCAGAAAATTACAGATGTTCTCCAACTAAAGAAATTTTACTAATCAAAAATTACAGATGTTCCCCAAGTCAAGGAATCTTACTCATCGGAATCTTTGATCCGATTTGTAGGTCTTCCTCAGTTATCTGATCTCATTGCACTTGGGGCACCGGTGCGGCACTAAGGGGTCGGAAGATTCTCAACGAATTTCAGAGATAAAGGACGAGTTTTCTTGATGATGATTTATCTAGTTTATTCTATGAGAAATTTTCATACACATGACACATGTATTGGGATATCTTAAGACAGATTTATGAATGTTTAAATGTTGGAATGTAATTATGATTAGAAGGTGAGTAGTCTACCAGTGCCAGCTCCAGGAGTGCTTCGTTCTCTTCTACTCTCTCGGGAACAACACCGAACAGGCGTCTCTTCTTGTACAGTATGGCCGCTACAATAAGGACTAGTAAAAGTAGAGATGCCAGTGGCACAAGGATTTCGACCAGCGGCTCCGGTATGGTGGCTGTCTTTTCGTCGCAGTTCTCCCCCGTCCAAGGCGACACACATTGGCACCTGCCGTCCACGTTGTTACAGGCGGCGTCGTTCCTACAGGTACAGGTGTGTTGACACCTCAGCCCGTACCTGTACGTAGGGCAGGACACGTTACAGTCCGACCCGTACCAGCCGGCGGTGCAGTTACACGTACCATCGCTAGGGGCGCAGCTCGCACCGTGCAGACAGCGGGTACAGTTCTTTCCGCAGCCTTTGCCGTATGTGCCGTCCGGACATCTTTCTTGACACCTGGTTCCTGTCCATCCCGGCGGACAGACACAGCCGGCCCACCGGTCACAGCTGGCACCTTGTAGGCACTCGCAAGTTTCATCACAACGCTCGCCTTTTCGATTGGGCGAACAGTTGCCGGCATCCAATAATATCGTTGCGTTGAAGACGTTTTCATGGGTGTCTGTAAGCTCACACATGTAGGCAACGCCGTCTTTTGGCTGTATATCCATAATCGTTTTATTTATTTGACTAACTCCAGCAGAGCTTACAGTCACGGATCCATTTGGAGATAACAGCGACAATGTTGTGGCTTCAAGGTGGTGGACATTGCAGTGAATGGTGACATTAGCGGGGATGTAGATATCAGACGGATCGCTTGGTGTCGTTGTTGCAGAAACACCTGGTTTCGGGATGTCGCAGGCCACGCCTTGCCATCCTTCCGTGCATTTACACGCACCGTTGAAACCATGGCAACGGGCGCCATTCTCACAGATGCAATTCTTGTCACAAAGGATGCCGTATCTATCTGGTGGGCAGCCTACGGGGTTGATATCGACAGTAATCGTGTCAAGATGTTTTAAAGTTGTGACAGCATCAAGATCAAGCGACATCGTGACTACCCGATCGCGAGTTGAAGGAAGCTTACAGTTAAAACGCGTGGCACCTTTTGTGGGGAGCATAGAAGAAGAAATCATGACGATCAAAGGATGATTGGGCAGTTTGACCATGACGTCAGGCAAAATGCCTTCCAGATGACGTAACCTGTCTTTGTACTTGCCGTACGTAGAGAAGAGTTCGAAGAGACCATCGGGAAACGTTTCCGACTGCTCGTGGCATGTCACGCGGAATGTACCTTGTTCCTCGTTTACATAAAATTGGAACAGTTCTGCTGCAATGGCCACGTCAGACAATGCGTGTACGCCCATAACCACTCGAATATGGCAGTCGTTCCCTGCCGTAATGACAACTCTGGGGTCGTTCGGATCCATGTCCCATATAGGACGAGGCTTGCCCAGTGTGCTCTTGAGGAAAACAACATCTCCAGCGGTCGTCTCGGCTTCTACACTCAGCGTGGAACTAAACAAGAAGTCGTTTGACTTTTCCCCCGAATAAGGTCGGACCGGCGTCTCACACGTAACGTTATACACAGGAGGATAACCCAAGACGTGGGTCACCTTTACTTTAAGATGGACAACAAGGTGATCCGGGTCTCGAAGCTGACCAACACGAATCTTGAGCAGATACTCTGACTGTACTAACCAGTCCAGCGGCCTGGCCACCACAACGGTACAGTTGGTACGGACATAGAACCGGCCGTACGGATCTCCCTCCACGATCGCACAAGGAAGTTCCGCTTTCTCCGGTCCCAACAGACTCCGAACGTTCACAACGGCTGTTCCAAGCTTGGCGTTTGTAGCGATATGAACCGAGAAATTGTAACCTCCGTGAGCAAGACACAGAAGACAAGAAACGGTCCACAAAAATACGACCTTGTGGCTAACTGCGCATGCCATGATAATATGGTTGCTCCAATTGCGGTTGATCAGTGCATGCTAATCAGCACGCGAAGTCTTATACTTAGCTTAGGTACCACATTTCCTACAATTGGCACAAAGTAATCTATTAAATAGGAATTTGATGTGAGAGAAAACAGCAACTGTTCGCTTGGTAAACTCTTTTTGTATTTTTATGTAGCACAATCTATTCTGAGAGCGTATACCCCATAAAAGTGTCCAGTTTAGATAAGGAGCCCATTGAATTGATGGTAAGATAATTACTTTTTGTAAACAACAGAGCGGGCGGTTGCGTTTACCGCGAAGGTCACTTTTTGTCGTCATCATCACATGGCAACACGGAAGTTCCGTTTTTTCCTCGCCGTTTTCCCGTTTCCGTTTTCTATGATAGCTCACTCACATTGGCTGGTTTAGTGTTTGTAGCAACAGCAGGAACAACGAAGTCAAACAGTCTTGGTAATCTTAGAAAGTTGGCAGTGGTTTTATTTTTGTAAAGTCCTTATTAAAACAAATATGTTTCAATTGTTTGAAAACACACATTAGAAGTCGTCACGGCTATGCATACGACGTATCTGTATATCAAAATGTTTATATGATAGTAAGGTTAACGACCCGCTTTCCGTCGGTGTGTACGGTGCCATAATTCATGGTCGTTTCCTATAACCACCTCATAAGCGACCATGCAGAAATTTCCATGCAGAAATTTCCCCCGTGAAAAAAAGTTTCCGCCCCCCCCCATGCAAAAATGTTCCCCGTGAAAAAGTGCCCCCACTTAGAAATATCCCCGTGAAAAAAATGTCCCCCATGCCGAAGTACCTTGTAAAAATGTCACCGTATACACCTCATGGCGGCCGGGTCATTAACCTGTGAAACTTCCTTGACCTCCGGGACAGGTCAGCAGAGGTAAGACATCCTTGACATTAGAGACTGTTAACATCACTTGTTGCATTCCAAGCAGCCACCTCAAACAGGATTAATATCAAACACGAATGCAGAAATCTCCCCCAAGAAAAATGACCCCCCCCTGCAGAAATGTCAACCGAGAAAAAGTGTCCCCCATGCAGTTGTGTCCCCTTGAAAAGTGTCCCCCATGCAGAAATGCCCCGTAAAAAAACGCCCCCCCCCCATGCTGAAATGTCCCGTGAGAAAGTGTCCCCCATGCAGAAATGTCCAGTGAAAAAGTGTCCCCCATACAGAAATGTTCCCCGTGAAAAAGCGTCCCCCATACAGAAATGTTCCCCGTGAAAAAGTGCCCCCCATACAGTGTCCCGTGAAAAAGTATCCCCCATGCCGAAGTATCCCTTAATTGTAAAAATGTCACCGTATACACCTCATGGCGGGTCATTAACCTGTATAACCTCCCTGACCTCCGAGACAGGTGTCCGAGGTAAGACATCCTTGGCATTAGAGGCTGTTGACGTCTCAAGATGCCTTGCAAGCAGCCACTTCAAACAGGATAAAGAACACGAGGAAGCGGCAACACAAAAGAAAACTAGAAAGGCCGACATTTGCTTGAGAGCAAATACAGCATATTTCAGCCATCTCCCTCATGCAACAATAGGCCTTGAGGTCGTTGACCCCTTTGGCCATTCAAAAATGACCAAAAAACCCCCAAATATATCATTTTAAAGTGGTCCATGCCAAAAAATATACATGGGTCATTTGAATAAATATCTAGAGCACCCCTTTACCAATTTACAGGTCATTAGGTTGTAAATCGAGGGAACAGGAGCCAAAAATGTCAAAATTTTGTCAAAAAATGGCCATAAAATCGCAAAATGAAGCATTTGTTGTACCGTATGGGAAAACTTTTATTGAATTTATGTGCACATAATTGAAGGGCACTTTTATACCAAATTTCAGATCATTTGGTTGTAAAACGAGGCTACAGGAGCCAAAAATGTCCTTTTTTGGTAAAAAAATGGCCATAAAATCGCAAAATTAAGTATTTTGTTGTACCGTATGGGAAAACTTTTATTGAATTTATGTGCACATAATTGAAGGGCACTTTTATACCAAATTTCAGATCATTTGGTTGTAAAACGAGGCTACAGGAGCCAAAAATGTCCTTTTTTGGTCAAAAAGTCGCAAAATTAAGCATTTTGTCGTACCGTATGGGAAAACTTTTATTGAATTTATGTGCACATAATTGAAGAGCACTTTTATACCAAATTTCAGATCATTTGGTTGTAAAACGAGGCTACAGGGGCCAAAAATGTCCTTTTTTGGTCAAAAAATGGCCAAAAATCGCAAAATTAAGCATTTTGGTGTACCGTATGCCAAAACTGTTATTGAATCTAGGTGAGCATATGATCAAGGCACCTCTGTATCAAATTTCATGTCATTCGGCTGTAATACCAGGGTACAGGAGCCCGAAATATACATCAAAATTGACAATATCCTCAATAAAATCATTTTAAAGGCAGATATGAAAAAAATGAAAAAAACACCTGAGGGTATTGGCTTACTCTACCTTTGTGCCAAATTTCAAGTCAATCGGTTAAAAAATGGCGGATTTGATTCGATTTGAAGATTTGACAGGAGAAAGAAAGAAAGAAAGAAACATTACGAATACAATATATTTCACCATACCTATGGTATGGCTGAAATATAATGAAGCAAGGCAAATCTACGCGCGGTCAAGCAATCAGCAGAATTAGTCTATAGAAGCCACATCTAGATAGCCACAATCCCTCGGTGTTCCAGTCGCGTCTCCGACATGGCCACGAGAGGCTGGGTGTTTGTCCTGTTCGTCATTGCTAACGAAGTCGTCTGTCCTGGCGCAAACTCTTCCCAATCTGGCAGCCCAGACTGTGACAAGCATGATTGCATGGACGGCCTTCGTCATGCGGACACTGATGGGTAAGTCGTATTTTGAGTTAAATCCATGCTGATTTGATCGTAGCCGCGCGCGCATCAATTGTCGTCCGTTTCCAAAGTTTTGGACCATACTGTGAATCGTACAACGCAGCTCTAAAATGAGAACATAAATGTTGTAAATATTTGAAAAGAAACATCGGAAAGCGGATGCTAATGTCATAGAAGAGGGTCCAAAAAGAAGGTGTTCTGTGTTACAGGACAGAAATGAACAATATATTGTTCGGTACGTTGTGTGTTAAGTCATTTGTTCAACCTTCCCGACGACTTATATTTCAAACTAAGGGCAATTTTTCTGGGCTATTTTTCAAAATCAGTTTTGGGGTTCTCGCAGGTCATCCATATAAAATCAAATCAACATGGCCTAAGTGCATTTTTTGAACAAACATTAAATGTTGATATCGTTGCAGCGCTCTCTATCATTTGTCGATACACACATATCTATATATTGCTCATGTTTTTATTGTAAACCATATTTTACTACAAGACAATCCTGTATAGGGCCTCCTTTGCGTTGTTGGGAAGATGTTGGTGCAGATTCGCTATTTGCAACACATTGCGGCAATTTTTTTATGCCGGGAAGGTCGTATTCTAGCCGGAGGACAAAAGATCTTCATAAAAACCTTGCCAAGATATAGCGAATCTACACACACACGCACGCACGCACGCACGCACGCACGCACGCACGCACGCACGCACGCACGCACGCACGCACACACACACGCACACACACACGCACACACACGCACGCACACACACACACACACACACACGCGCGCGCGCGCGCGCACAACAAGCTACGCCGACGCCCGTGAAAGGCTGCGAAGGAATATATATGGGGCATACATGTATGAGTACATTAAGGAGATATGAGTAAAACGTTAACTGTTTTTGTCCTTTCCTGACCCTGATCAACGACCAGTCTACTCATCTACAAATTTAAAGACGTCCTGACTGGTCATTGGAGTCCGCCTAACCGGGCAGCCATGGAATGTCTTCAGCTACAATTGGACCGGCAGAAGAATTCTATCTCGAAACTCGGTGCACTGTTGGACAGCATAGACGTAAAAGGTACAAACTGAACATAGTCCATGCAAATCAGAGATTCATTATTATAGATATGAAATATATTTTGATATGATAGGTTTTAATGGACGCTTGTCTGGTGTTTTGTAACTTCTTTCTATTAGCATAAATTCGTTGCCTGTACTACGGAATTCAAATTATATCTATAGAATTTTGCTATGATAGAAAATGTCACTGGCAAAATCATGTCTGGTTGGTTATTGACAAAAACATTTTTGGTGACGCCACAGGAGTGAGCCAAATGGTATATTATTGTGTTGACCTGTTCCTTCTTACTGTGAATTGTAGATTGTGGAGAAATCTACCGAAACACCAAAGGCCGTATGGAGTCTGGAATCTACACTATCTACCCGCGTGCGTCAGACGGCAAGGACAAGAGCGCCCCTCTCCGTGTGTTCTGCCGTGTGCAGGCCGGCCGAGCTTGGACCGTCATCCAGCGGCGACAGGACGGGTCTGTGGACTTCTACAACCGGACATGGGAGGACTACAGCCGGGGGTTCGGCAACCTGACGGGAGAGTTATGGCTCGGAAACGACAACATCCATCAACTCACCAACCAAGGCAGATACAAATTGTACATCGACTTTGAAACTTTTGATGGGAAATTTTACTATTCAGATCATGCCTGTTTCCGCGTGGAAAATGAACAAGCAAGGTATAAATTACACGTGGGTCCACATAATGGAACTGCAGGCCAACATTTGTGGTATCAAAGAGGGGGCGTATTTCAACAAAAACGATGTGGTGCCCGCTTGAGTCCTTTGTCCTCTTGTTACCTACACAAACCGGGAGGGTTTTGGATGCGTAGATGTGATACCCTGAACCCAAATGGTTTCTATTGGAAGAAGGCTGAGGATTGCCCCAAATACTCAAGGAATAAGAGACCTGGGGTTCTTGGGAGCATGTTCATTGAGATGAGGATATCTGAGTCTGACAACACAACCTCCAGTAAACAAAAGTATGACGAATATTGCAAATGACGTAACAGGAATGGCAAGCGTTGGTATGTCATACAAGAATGGTTGCCCTAAGAAGTTTACACAGAATAATAACCCTTAGCATATCGGTGGTTATTGAATTTAAACAGAAAATCAACCAATCAGAATTAGACCCAATAGGGAGGGATGACATTTAACGTTACTACAGTAGAGAGTTTTTTACATGCCACAAATATTGCAATGTTACTGAATATTTTCTGTGTAAATTTTGGTTTCCTGAAATCTGTAACCCTATTCTCCTTATGTACAAATTTTAGAAAATCGACAAATGAATTTACAAGTGTAGTTTTCAAAGTGTCTATGCGTCGTATATGAATCTGCATGTTCGCTTCGCTCACTCGGTGGATTTATTCGGTGGCTATATATAGCAACCAGGTATTATGACACCATATACACCTAAGGGCGGGTCATTAAACCCTTTACTATTTCACGCAAAATAACCTACATCGTGAATGTTGGATTTGACATTGTAAAGAAAGGAAATATCTAGCGTCCAAGAGCTATACGCAATATGCAATACATTTTCTTTGTCAAGAAATGCACGGACAATACATCTGTCAGCATCGATCATAAGAGTTTGCATGCAAAAGGGGTTCACACAGGCTGCAAAGAGGCTTTGTGAAGGGTGTCCATTGGTGGTGCCTTGAAGTCATGTTTGTACTTAACGTTATGTACCACTTTTACTACAGTTTGTGTTGAGCATTTTTGTATATGCGAGTAAAAAGCGTTAAACACTAAAATATGTCGCTTGTTTGTGTATGGATAACTAGCTATATATAGTGTGACTGCACCTGTATGTTCAGACAGAAAGCTGTTTGGGCATAAAGCGTCGCCTACCAGTGTTTACTAAAACTGCAATAATTTGTGGTAAGGCATCGTCCTGTTGAAAACATTTTGCTGTGCACGTTCAGGATTTTAGAAAAACATTTTCAGGCTTTTAGAAAAACACGTATGTTCTACCTATAGCGGACGAGAACTCCCCTGGTGTGATCACGGTTGAGGTTATTTCACCTAAGGTCCCAATTGTGTGGACTGGATGTTTAGTCCTTTGATGAAGCGGATTTTTTTGCTGGATTTTCTTTTTTCGCCCTTGCTTATTATTATTTTTAAATCTACAGACGATGTCATCCATAAAATTAAGTCAGGATGGCCTTATGGCCTAAAATGAAGAATGGAGGCGTTTTAGGGCCATATTGTGGCAGGCTTGTGTCATTCTCCTACGCAGAGAGTCCAACGTTCAGGGGACAATTATCTCAGTATGAATGATGTTCAGCACCAGGGACAGCTGCCTTAGTGTAGATGGTGTTCAGCACCAGGGACAGTTGTCTTAGTGTGGATGGCGTTCAGCACCAGGGACAGTTGTCTTAGTGTGGATGGTGTTCAGCACCAGGGACAGTTGTCTTAGTATGGATGGTGTTCAGCACTAGGGACAGTTGTCTTAGTGTGGATGGTGTTCAGCACTAGGGACAGTTGTCTTAGTGTGGATGGTGTTCAGCACCAGGGACGGTTGTCTTAGTGTGGATGGCGTTCAACATCAGGGACAGTTGTCTTAGTATGGATGGTGTTCAGCACCAGGGACAGTTGTCTTAGTGTGGATGATGTTCAGCACTAGGGACAGTTGTCTTAGTGTGGATGGCGGGCAGTTGTGTCAGTATAAATGGTGTTCAGCACCAGGGACAGTTGTCTTAGTGCGGATGGTGTTCAGTACCAGGGACAGCTGTCTTAGTGTGGATGGCGTTCAACATCAGGGACAGTTGTCTCGGTGCAAATGGTGTTCAGCACCAGGGACAGGTATGTTTACTTGTGTGTTTGGTGTTCAGCACCAAGGACATGTGTGTTTACATGTGTGTGGATGGCGTTCAGCACCAGGGACAGCTAGGTGTGTTTTCCTGTGTGTAGATGGTGTTTACCAGTGTAAAAATTGTTTTCAGCACCAAGTGTGTTAACCAGTGTGTGGATGGTGTTCAGAACCAAGGACCTTAGGCTGGATTGTGTTGAGCACCAAGAAGAGGTCTGTTCACCTGTTTGTGGATGGTCCAGAGGGCACAGTTGCTCATAAACGACCTCGCTACGCTCGGTTGTTCATTCGGTGGTTATAGGAATTGACTATGAATTATGGCAGTGTATACACCTCAGGGCCAGTCATGGACTATTAATTAATGGCGCCTGTGTTATGGGGAAATGGAGCCTTCTCATTGGTCGACGTCGTCCGGCTATATGATAATACATGCTGAACCTCCTTATTCTCCGAGAAAATTTAGCTGAGGTAAGATTCCTCGACATTAGAGACTGTTTACGCCACTTGTTGCATTCCAAGCAGACACCTCACCATACCACATGAGTCACGAGGTATTTCTAACCAAATGAGGAAGCGGCAACACAAAAGAAAACAAAGCAAAGCAAAACTACACGTGGTCACGCAATCAGCAGAATTAGTCTGGTTGGAGAACACACATGTAGCCACAATCCCTCGCGGTTTAGTTGCGTTAACATTTTCTAGACATGGCCATGAGAGGCTGGGTGTTTGTCCTGTTCGTCATTCCTAGCCAAGTCACTTCGCCGTTCGGCACGGTCACTTCGCCATCCGAGCATGGTTGCATGGACACTGAAGGGTGAGTTATATTTTGAGTTGATGCCACATTGATTTGGTTGTATGGATGAAATCCTCGAGCATTGTTTTTTGCCTTTTCTCAGAAAAAATGTGGCCACATGTGACTCAATGGCATCCCTGGTCAATCAGAATTTTATGCTTGCCAGAGGATATTTGCTCCCAAGGATAAGTGGGCACATGGTCAGGGCATGGGACCACAGCGCCCTTGTTACCCTGGCCTCTTGAACAAGAATGGTAGTAAAACCTTATTGAAATGGCGACGATTGTCTAATGAGGTGAACATACATGTAAGAGAAACCAAGCCTGGGAAATAATTTACTGGATGTTTAGTATTGTGTTTAGCAGCATTTTTGCTGGATATTTCTTTTCTTTTTGCCCTCACACATTAGTTTGGGGGTCTCCAGAGGATGCCACCCATAAATTGAAGTCAATGTGGCCTAAGTACCTTTTTTGAACCAATCAATTTTCATATTTCAGCCATATCACTGGCATGGTGAAATATATTGTATTCGTAATGTTTCTTCTTTCTTTCTTCTCCTGTCAAATCTTCAAAACACGTTATCTCCGTCGTTCCTGGACTGAATGATCTGAAATTTGGCACAAGGGTAGAGTGGGCAAATACCCCGACGCTTTTTTGTTCATTTTTTTTATATCTGCCTCTAAAATGATTTTATTGTTGTTTCATTATAATTTTTTTACCAAAACGGAATATTTGGCCCCCTGTACCCTAGTATTACAATTGAATTACCCGAAATTCGGTATAGATAGGCATTAGATAGTTGGTAAAATGACCCATGTAAAATTTTTGGCATCAACTACTTTAAAATGCTTAATTTCAGCATTTTTTTCTGAGTGGAAATTGATTTTCTTTCGGTCTCCAACTGTGACCTTTCGGACGTTTACCCCAGAGCCCCACACCTGCGCGGCGTAGAGCCGGTAGCAAGAGTTTAGTTCAGTTAATGAGCCAGCCAATCAGCGAAGAGGAAGGCGAAGGCTAAGCAAAATTCATAAGCGGACCACACAATCCGATATATACATGGATATTATGACAATACAGCGGCCGTATGTCACTCTGCGCCCGGGTTGAATCGTAGTTTGCGAGGATTTGGAGTTTGCAACAGGGTTATTTGGGTGGTAGCTATGGTACGCATGCTTTGAACGTCTTTGTCAATGAGTTTAGGAACATTGCGCATGGCAATATAAATCATTTTCGTTAGATTTGACTTTGGCAGGGTCAGTTGAGACAATCGAGAAAATGTTACTTGGCGAGAAATAGCGGGAAAATTGAACAGTTTGTGTTTAGTTTTGATACGTAAGTTTGACAGTGGCGAGAATGATTATTATCTCATCAATATTTCTCTTCAGAATTGTTTGAACTGTAAATGTAAATAATTGGCTTACCTGTGCAATGTTTATATGAATAAAGATCAGTGGGTACTGAAATAAATTGTAACGTGTAACTTGTAAAATGTGTAACGTATTGCCCATAGTCAATAGATCAGCATTTTCTCTATAGTGGCCACCTGTCTTAAATAGTGGCCACATTTCTCTCACTGGACTGGAAAAAAGCGCTTTATTTTCTTCCGAGAAAATATAGGTATTTCTAGTCTTGTTGTTGTTTGAAATAAACTTTCAACATTCAAATTGTAAGTAATTTTAAACTGCCAGAGTTTCAGCCCAATAAAACACTCTCACGGTGCCAGGGTATGAACAGACTGACCTCCGAAAAGAAGTTAACCCTCGAACAATGTTGACAATCTTGTCTTCCGGGTCTCGCACGCTACGCGCAGGAAGTTGTTACACTAAGACAAGATTAGGCCCGATGGCTGATTGCATGCAAAATAAAACAGTTTAACAGTGGCATACAGAATCATATATTTAACAAAGAAGGAAAATGAAATATATACATAAAGCCAAATCAAGTTAAGTTGTTGGTCCTGGGATTTTTCAGAAAAAAAAATGAAGCGACAGGGGGGGGGGGGTAAAATTATTTTCAAAATTCAAGACGTCTCCGTCTCCAGTAATGGGCATACAAAACAAGAGGAAGATTTAAGTTTTCAGCTTTAAGAAAACAAAAACTACTACACAGTACATGCACCCTCTCGATAATTATTAAAACGTATGCCCTACGTGAATAAAAAAGTTCACTGCAATAATAAATGTACCCACATCACCACAAGGAGCTTATAGCGGTACTTACACCTAGTTATCGTACTGGAAATTGTTCAATGGCTTCAATGTCACGATGAACATTTTCTGAATGGAAGGTATGGTGATTTTTGTCACTTTCGGAAAAATAGGAGCTGGCGCTATTTTTCAGATATGCATAGGAGCTCCAGTGTAAGAGTATACTCTTCCATATGGGTCCGGGTCATATTGGGCAAGCTCCGTTTTGACTTGGAATCAATTCATAATATTACTTCACTTTTGGGGATGACTTATTGGTAAAATGTTGCATTTTTGGGCAGGGGTGATATGGAACAGTCGAATGCTGTGTGGGAAGGGTATGGCTGAAATATGCTGTATTTGCTCTTTTCTAGTATCCATTAAGTTTTGAAATCGTTGCAACACTCTCTGTCATTTGTCGATACACACGTATATCTATTGTTACTGTTTTCACTGTACACCTTGAGCATAATATACAAGGCACGCCCGTAGTATGGGGCCTCCTTCGCGACCTTCTCGGGCGTTGGCGTATTTTGTTGTGTGAGGGATATATATTCGCAATTTTCATCACACTGCGGCAAGTTTTTTTATGCCAAGAAGGTCGTATTAATCTAGCGGTCAAACAAAAGCGAATCTGCACACACACACTGGTCCACGTCAACCGTTAGTAAAAAGGCCGCGAAGGAGGCAACATGAGATATATTGTGTATGAAAACATGTAACTGTGTTTAGTAAGTGGAGATGAGTAAAACTATTTTTGGTCCTCCTTGATCCTGATCAACGACCAGTCTGCTCATCTACAAATTTAAAGACGTCCTGACTAGTCACTGGAGTCTACCTAACCTGGCGGCCATGGAGTGTCTTCAGCTATCTATGGACCGGCAGAAGAATTCTCTCTCGAAACTGAGTGCCCTACTGGACAGCATAGAAAGCGTAAAAGGTACAGACTGAACATAGTCCATGCAAATCAGGGCTTCATTGTCAAAGATCTGGAATATATTTTGATATGAAAGGTTGTAATGGGCGCTTGTCTTTTACGTCTGGTGTTTTGCAACTTCTTTCTATTAGCATAAATTCGTTGCCTGTACTACGGAATTCAAACTATATCTATAAGACTTTGCTATGATAGAAAATGTCACTGGCAAAAGTGTGCCTGGTTGATTGTTGACAAAAACATTTTTGGCGACGCCTCAGGGGCGAGCAAAATGGTATATTATTGTGTTGATCTGTTCCTTCTTACTGTGAACTGTAGATTGTGGAGAAATCTACCGAAACACCAAAGGCCGCATGGTTTCTGGAATCTACACTATCTACCCGCGTGCGCCAGACGGCGAGGACAAGAGCGCCCCTCTCCGTGTGTTCTGCCGTGTGAAGGCCGGCCGAGCCTGGACCGTCATCCAGCGGCGACAGGACGGGTCTGTGGACTTCTACAACCGGACATGGGAGGACTACCGCCGGGGGTTCGGCAATCTGACGGGAGAGTTCTGGCTCGGGAACGACAACATCCATAAACTCACAAACCAGGGCAGGTACAAATTGTACATGGACCTTGAAGATTTCAATGCGATTTGGGAGTATTCAGATCATGCCTGTTTCCGTGTGGAAAATGAACAAGCAAGGTATAAGTTACACGTGGGTCCACATAATGGAACTGCATACCACTCTCTGTGTTATCAAAGAGGGCGGGAATTTGAACAAAAACGATGTGACCAGGATCGTCCTGGGATCTCTTGTTACCTATACAAACCGGGAGGGTTTTGGATGCGTAGATGTGATGCCCTGAACCCAAATAGTTTCTATTATAAGAAGGCTGAGGATTGCCCCAAATACTCTAGGAATAAGAAACCTGGGATGGATGGGACCAAGTTTATTGAGATGATGATATCTGAGTCTGACAACACAACCTCCAGTAAACAAAAGTATGATGAATATTGCAAATGATGTAACAGAAATGACAAGCCTTGGTAAGTCATACAAGAATGATAGCCCTAAGTAGTTTATTTACACAGAAATTATAACCCTTACCACACCGGTGGTTATTGAATTTCAAGGTGTGTGACAAAAAAAAAAATCAACCAATCAGAATTACACCCAACATGGAGGAATGACAATTACCACAGTACAGTAGAGAGGATTCTGACAAGATTTGATATGCCAAAATTGTAATGTTAAGAATATTTTCTGATTCTTCTTGTGCATCAAAAAATGACAAATGTAAATCTTTAAATGAATTTTTCATAGATTCAACAAATAATTTTACAAGTAAAGTTTTAAAATGATATATGCGTTGCACATGAATTTGTTCGCTCCACTCACTAGGTGTATTTATTCAGTGGCTATACAATGTAGCAACCAGGTCCTATGACACCATTGACACATAGGAGCGGGTCATTAAACCCTTTATTATTTCACGCAAAATAACCTACATAGTGGATATTAGATTTGAAATGTCTAGAGTCCAAGAGATATACGTATATACGCAATATGCCTTACATTTTCTTTGTCAAGAAATGCAAAGACAAAATATTTCAGCATCAATTAGAGTTGCAAAGGGTGTCTATTGGTGCCTTGAAGTCATGTTTGTACTTAATGTTATATGTATCATATTGTATGTACCACTTTTACTAGTATGACAAAATAAATTCGTTTATAGCACTATCTGTGCCGCTATGGAGTTGTGATGTTAACAGGCAATGAAGCAAATGTATGAAACGTAGACAGCAAAGATAAACCTTATAAGAAGAACAATACAACAGGATATATGGAGTCCTAACTAAAGGACACCAGTGTAAAAATACTTCTTCTGTGAATAGTTTCAAAGAAGTGACAAGGAAGAGGTGATGGACAAAGAGGACAAACAATAGACAGACTGTAGATTTTCTAAATATACATTTGATTTTGAAAAGTATTCAAGACAATACACTACTGTTTGCTTCATCATAAAATCTATTTTACTGATATTTCAAAATATGAACATATATCTACTATAAAGACTTCTTTCTATAAAAAATGGATTTTGTACACAAAAACACACTACACTGCACAAGGAATGTAACAGTTATACAAGTAGTCCAACAGCAAGACGTTACTGTTTACACGTCTTCTGCTGAATTAGAATTTTGGCACCATATTTCGTGTGTGTCTTTAGTGACTTCACATAATGTCTTAAAAGATCGAACAGCCTTTTAAGATTGCTTAGATACAAAGATATTGGCATGTATGTGGCAAAAGGGAATAAAACATCTCCAGATATACAAATACGAAACTTTGAAGAAAGTCTACACATACAAGCAACTGATAACCAATCATTTCACATTTCTCACACAAAAATAACTCCAAAAGAGGTCTTGTAATTTCAGAACAGCACAAAGAAATCTCCACACATTAACTACAGTCAAACCTGCCTAAGCGACCACCTCTTCAAACCGACCATCTGGTCATTACAACCGCTTTTTTCTCGGTTCCCAAAATTTTCCGCATAGACGTAGGCATTAAGTGCCCTTTTCAATACGACCACCTGGCCAATGCGCCTGCAACCGCCCAAAATTAGGGCCAGACAGGACCAAATCCTTGCCCATAACGGCTGTGTCATTTTGAAGCTTGAGATGTCATCGATTTTCAATGATAACTACCATGATTTTGTGCCAAAATTGGCCAATTTGCGTCAAATTTTGACTTCCATACGACGTTATGTTCAAAATAAAAGTGGCGGCGGATACGTGTGGGTGGAATCTTTGGGATCATTTATGCTATGCCGCAGGCTTGTTGTGACATGATACTCTTCAAACCGGCCACCTGTTCAAAATGCCTTTGCCCGGTCCCCGACTGGTCGTCTTGAGCAGGTTTGATTGTACTAAACTTTTCACAGAGGGGTACCAGATTTAAATATGCAATACAATGTGAGGTTTGAACTGATTGCAATGATTCTTAATTAACTTAATGCTGGTTCACCTTTATCCACAGGGTAACCTATATCTGTTGTATCTAGAAATAGAATATTTAAGGGTACACATGTATGTAGTTGACAAACTGTGGTTTCAAACTGCATCTTTTAAATACAACTGATATAGGTTACCCCACAGATGAAGTTGGTGTTATAACTGCCATTATATTATATAAAACATCATACTATTGTCTAATTTGCAATGACAAAGATGAAGTAGCATTTTTTCTGATCAAAAGCTATAAATAAAAATCTTGATCCTGAGACATTCTTGTCCTCAACTTCTTTCGACAATTCCTTATTAAGTCTCTGTTTTCTGTACAACTGCATTGATAGCAATTCATACATAATTTATACATAGATTTTATGCATAGAAGTATACTTCATGTGGTTCTGCTTGCTTGTCACTTATACATGTAAGAATATCTTTCACCCTGCAGGCTAGACTAAAATGAGAGTGAACAGGTCTATCAAGAAATTGCTCACTAGTAATTTCCTTGGATTTCTATTTGGTTCACTTTCACAGAGAGAAATTCAATTTGAAATTCTGCAAATGTAGAAGTCAAAGCAATCGAAAGAGCAACCAAAGGCATAGCTGAACAATTGTGACAATCATTGTTGACAACAAATATGCATCAGATTTATCAAAAATAGAGCTTCTACTTCCAATGTAAATATATACATTCTCTACTTAATCGAAGGTAAAAATATCCTAGGGAGATGCTCTAAGCTTAGAGAAAATCAGTGATCTACATATCCATTCATATGGCAAGTGCAGCAAATGGGATCATATCAAGATTTTGGAAGTATCTTTTTTTAGTGGGAAGCTGTTTCGTGTATAATACAAAACAACTTATAATTACCAGTCTGATATTTTACACCATTGTTGTCCTTTCATATTCCTGCCCATAGTTAATTTGATCCTCTCCAAGTTCCTTTTGTCGCTGTTTGTACTCTTGGAACTCCTGTTTCAGAGCAGCACACCGCGCGTCAACGTCGGAAAATCTCGATATCCTCCGATGTCTGCGAATTTCCCGCGGGCCAGGCAGTTTCGTCTCGCTCGTTCGAGGCTTCTGTTTTGGAAGCGGGCTCCTGCCTTGAATGATGTATTTTTGTACTGCCTGGAGAATGTTTGAGGCCAGCGGCTCTGTTCTGTCCCACTCAAAGTGTTCGTCTGCATCAGTGGGGTGGGGGGTGGACCCTGAAGCAGGTGACTGTTCAGAACTAGTGAAATCAAACGGGCCGTCCTCTCCGCTAACGTTACCACTGCTGTCACCGCGGGATCCATGAGTGGTGGTGTGGGACGTGTTCTTACTCACAAACCCACTACTGAGGGAGTCATGGTCTGCGGAGGTATACCCTCCTTCGCTTGTCCTAAAACTGCTGCCTCGAGAGATACCGACCGTGGACGTTTTACTTCCCCGGCCACTACTGACACTAGTAGAGCTGGCACGGCCTGGTGAAACCTCAAGGGTTGGCGGTTTCTTTTCTGTGAATATTTCGTTCACCAAGGTAGCATTGCTCCCCTTGTAGGACTTGTCTTCGCTCTCTTCTCCGGTGAGAGTTTGCTCGGATCCGAAGGTGAAGTCGGAGTGGTCCAGCTGTGACGTGCTGCTCTGCGGAGTGCTGTGGAAGACGCGGTGGAGATGCCGAGCGGACAACGTTTCGACCGGCGCACTGTGGCGGTTGTCTAAGAAATCTAGCTGCGAACTGTGAGCGAACCTATTGTCCTCTGGCACGTATGGATAAGACACTCGGAAGGCGGGTTCTCGGAAGGCTTGATGCCGTGGCGGCTTTGGCGGCCCAGCGGGGTAGACTTTGTGAGATTCTCTACTGGAGGTGCTACTGTGGCTCTGAGGTCTGGTGTTCAAATAGTGCTGCATGGGAACCCCCTCGAATGAAGTCCTGGAGGTACTCGAATATCTCCCCAGACCATTGCCAGGGTACTTGGTACTACTAGCTGAGCTGGGGTATCTTTGCAGACTTTGACCCGGCAAGCTACGGTACCTCGCAGGTTGCGTGGTGTTAAATAATTCGGGACTACTGTGAATGTCTGCTGAGACAACTTGTTGCGATCCTCTTGAATAAGGTGACAAATGTCTCGGCTGGACTTTTGAGGATGGCTTAGCAGAACTTCTCTTTGAAACAGGTTGAATCATAGCTCTTCTGACCTCTGAACTATGACCGCTCCCATAGCTGCCATCGCTGCTGGTTGGGGAGGGCGTGACCTCCTCTTGTTGGATTGGTCGGAATGTGTTTTGCATCCGCGGCACAGGACAGAACGAGCTATCCTTGGAAATATGGAACAGCCTGCCCGGCGGGACAAGCTGCGGCACCGGAAGGATGTCGTTCGTTTGGTACGGCGAATGTCGCCTTTCGTTTGTAAGACCCTTGTCTTGACCCAAGACAAAGCGACCGTCCGGGGCTCTACTGATGGTTCCTATTGGTCGGGTAATCTCAACGTTGTATCTGAAGTTACGTGAAGACCTCAGCAACTTGTACATGCTTGGCGAGTCGTACTGTATGTTCATGTTCTTATCCTGGGACGACATACTGGGCTTTTCTGAAGCAGACTTGCTCCTATAGGAGTCGGGTGGGGTTTGGGAGGTGTCCATGAAAAACCTGTTTTTGATGTGCCCTCCAAAGCCATTGTTGAATCCGTTAGAATAATTGTTATGGTGTGGAGTCCATCTTGCTCTGTCTTGAGCCAACCTGTGCAAGGATTAAGAGTAATAGTAAGTTTACAGAACATTTTCTTCAGAGGCAAGGCATATTTGAGGCAGGGAACTTAACACTATCTTTGGAGGACAAATACTACCTTAATATCAGTTTAGGCTGCTAGGGGACCAAAATCTACACCACTTCTTCCTTATATCAAAAGCTATCTGCTACCAAAAAATCAAGGTCCATAGGATGTCCAGGATAAAAGATACAAAAAGGTCTGCTGCAGTTCCAGGGGGCATAAACATGACTTCCCCACCAAAACCCACATTCGAAAGTTATACTGACCTCAAATATTCAGAAACACAGACACACACACACATATACACACACAGCAGGGAAACACACATAAAGACACGCTTAAGCTTTCATGGATGTAACTACATGTAGTACACAACTACCAGAGGCTAAAAATTCTGCATTACAACAACAATTTGTTAAAAACTTTAGAAGGCAAAGATGTTTATACTTACTTTGACAAGCTGATCAACTTCACATTTTCTGTAGAAAGATGAAATACAGGGTTAAAACAATACATAAAAAATGTAATTTTCTATGATCATCTTTCACTAGCGAAAATTAAGTGACAATTATATTGAAATGAAGACACAATTAAAGTCCTCCCACTCACCCTGCCGTTGCTTCTTCCTTTTGACCTTTCTCTTGTTGATGACCTTGACAGCAAAGGAGCTGAGCAAGATAGCCAGGAGCAGAAAACCGAGGCCCCCAGCCACCCCTGCCAGGACAGGTGTGGAAACCCCTAACTGTCCTGCTATTCCCACTGGGGGTGTGTATACTGGGATGTCTGGGAGGGGAGGAGAGGAATAATCAATACAGCACAAAACAGTGTTTGACAATACAATGTACCTTGAATTTAGCAAGATGGCAGGTACATTTTGTATATGGAAAGCCCCATTAACTTTCGAGGTGACAATTCAAGAGCTTTAGTTATAGATATCAAAATATATCATATTACAAGAATGAAGCATGGCTTGCTAGGGTTTAGGATCACAGACAAAAAAGGAGCTTGTATTTGCACAGAACATAATTACCGGAATTACAACTGTAGGACTTTCCCCCTTTTATAATTACATGTAACGCTAGTACTACCGGTAGTAGTAAATGTACACACATTTCAAACTGGACCCAACCACCAAAATGTCTCCATAGACAGAGAAGCTTTTCCCTTGATGTTCCCAGTTTACATGTAGTTGGTGGACAATAGAATGGGATATTAGGGAATGAGTCATGTAATAATTTGTCAATAAGCCATTGTTCCAGGCTTGCATAGCTTGTGATCTTGCATGGCCTTCTTGCCTTGTATGACACCTAGTGTAAAGAAGAAAAGGAATTAAGATAAAAACAATATGACTCGGTAGGTACCTCCTGTGTAGACAGAAATGACTTCACTGGGTTCGCTGAAGGTCACCTCCGAGAAGGCGAACACACGAAACTCGTACGTTGTTTGGCGATAAAGATCATCCACCACGAGTACAGTTGTGTTTTCTGCTCCAATGCTCTCCTGAAAAATCATACAGACAAAATGAAGTGACAGTTACAATATTTTTCTTTTACTTTCAGTGTCGTTTTCAATGAGAGCTGCCCATAGTTAGTGTAGCATGTGTAGACCAGTGGTTAGCGTCTTGCCTCTGAACCAAGAGCAGTGAGTTTAAATCCCAGCTGTTGCCACTTTCACTGTACTTGAAAAGGTCCTGGCAGTGTCCATTTTTACAAAGTTAACCCACACTGTGTGATCATGACCAACCCACTGTCCACAGCAACCAATTTTTTACGGTCTTTTGGATGTTTACTGAATCCAGGTTTAAAATGTCTTATCTGTACATAAGGCGCTTATGTAGACACAAACAAAAGCCCTGCAGTACCTGTAAGATTCTCCAGGTGGTGCCCTCTTGCCTGTACTCCACAGCGTATGATACGACTTTACCCAGGGGAGGCTGGGGTGGTGCCAGCCAACTCAAGACAACTCCGTCTTCAGTAAGATTGGCTGTCAGTTCCTGGGGTGGGAGGGGCTTGTAGGGGTCTACATAGCCAGGCTCTGGGGTAAGAATTGTGTAGATATGGTTAGTGCACATTGAAGACATTAGGCTAACAACACTTGAAAAAAATGAGGCAAACTGCTTTGCAACCCTACCAGTCACAAAGACAAGGCAGTGGGAATCAGACACAAACACACATCACACACATATTCATACACATACACATACACAAACACACACACACACACAAACACACACACACACACAAACACACACACACACACACACACACACACACACACACACACATACAGGCATAGAAACCACATAAATACACACACTACACACAGACATCACACACAGACTCACACATTGTGTCATACTCATCATAGAAAACACACATCAATACAATATTGAGTTTAGAATTTTTTTGTCTTCAAACAAAAACTGTAATTCCAACATCTAAACTCAAATTTTCGACAGCGGCACATGTGAAGCCCATTCAAGATGAGTCATTCGATCGAAGCCCGGGTAATAACAGTAGAACCCCATGTGATAACCCAACTTATCACCCAGTCCAGAATACCAGGTCAAACATTATCAGGGCCCAGGTATGACATACCTACTATACCTACCCTGTGTGGCTTTAACAACAATAGTGGTGAACAGGCTGTCCCCAAGTCTGTTCCTAGCCATGACACTGAACTCATACATGGTAGATGACATCAGGTTGTACACGGTGTATCTGTTCAGATTCCCATTGACCTGTAGAGTGTTCCAGTCTCGGGCCGCCACCGCTCGATACCAGATGATGAAGGTCTGGTCGCTCCCGCCGTTGTAGGACGGCCGCCATGAGACGTGGGCGGAGTTACTGCTGGTGGCCACAGAGAGGTCGGTTGGAACATGGGGCGAGGTACCTGTGAAGAAGTCACGAGTTGTTTAAGCTGACCAATAATCATGACCATTAACCATAAGGAGGGGGCACAGTTGTTGCATGATGTTGTTAATTACTAAAGGTACAGTTAGGGGTTAACCATTTTTTCTTATTGGACTGGTCTGGAAAGAATGGCCCATAAAAAATTTGGTGGACCGGATGGTGGACCTATTGGAAATTGAACAGATTATATGATCAGGAATTCACACGCTTTGGGGCTTACCAGTCGATGAAAATAACAAGACCGAAGTAGAGAGTGTACAGTCATTTCTATCAAGTTTTACAGTCAATCGTGCAGAGGCAGTTAGCCTTGTAGGATTTTAAAATGCCAGTGGGAGTCAAATACTCCATCAAACAGATTTCTTTATAGCAAAATGGACCATTGTTTTGAGTATTGTCCATTCACAAGTTTTTGTATAATTCAAATCCTCTGGACCTGGACCTGAATTTTCTGTACTGGTACATACCTAAACAAATGCTAAGGTTCTGGTCTGGATTCAGGTCCAGTGGTTTAGGTTTAGGTCCCTACCTGTGTGAACCCATGACATGTATGTGTGCTAGAAATACTCTTTTTCAGCTACAGTAGAATTGCAAGTTGTGTTCATCACAGTTGATTTACCTTGAATGAACATGCGGCTTGTGGCAGAGATGGTGGTGACCTCATTCTGTGCCAGGCACTCGTACAGACCATAGTCCTCTTTTGTTACCTCCCACAGCGACAGGTTACCTCCGCTGATGTCGTACAGCTCGTCATCCAGATCAACACCATCCTGTACACAACAAACAACAACAAGAGTTCAGAGACCTCATATCTCCATTAAAATACTAGAGCCTCTGTACATGTAGATTTATTGTTTTTCATCTTGTCTGACACTAAATATGCAAATAAGGCTGTAATTACATGTTTTGTCATTTTTACTTTTGCATAAGAAGACCACTTGTCTAAAAAGACCACTTTACACTGGTCCCCAGGGTGGTCTTCTTAGACAAGTTTTGCTGTAGTGTAATCTATTCTATTCATGATGGTCTTCTCAACCAATATTACATATATTGTATGTGTGAAGATCCTTTTGTTTGGCAGAATGCCATGTTTACATTTCGTCATAAATTATGCAAATGACTTGAACGTAATATAAATAATCTATGCATAGTAATAAGCACCTTTAGGACCGGAACCATTCCTTGATGTATATTTTAATTACTCTGAACAAGGAAGTACCTTTCTCCATGTGACAAATGGCATTGGCTCTCCAGTTGCAGCACACACCATGGTGATATCCTGTCCCACTGTGACGTAGTAGGACGGCTCTGGCTGCACGGTGAACTCTGGGGGGTCTGGGGAGACAATGGCACAGAATATGAAATCCTGAACTTTGATCTTTTGGACTCAAACACTACCAGGTCCTAATTCTTCCATGAACAGGTTCATCATGTTGGTAAGTCACTGAATAACAAATTCTTTGAACACAACTAAGTGTTTTATTCAACTGGCATTTTGCATGAAATGGACCATCCAAAACCTCCCCACTCAAAAAAATGGAATGGACTCTTCCCGAACATACTTATGCATAATGGACTCTTCCATATTACCCAATTTCCCATCTCTGGTGCAAGTTATTTGGCTTTTACATCATAACACAGGAGAAGAAGAAGACAAAACATGACAAAAATGTATATATTTCCATCCATACTATGAAATGAAATATAAATACCTGCACTGAAACACCTGTAACATATACTTGTACTGACACACCTGTAACAAATACCTGCAATGGCACACCTGTAACAAGTAGCTGTACTGACGCACCTGTAACAGACACCTGTATGTAAGGTGACTCCCCTCCCGATCCCAGCACATTCCTGGGAATACAGCTGTACAGGCCTGCAGCCATGTCCGTCACACCTGCGATGACCAGGGTGCCGTCTCGAGCAGATGACAAGGACGGATCAGCTGCAACATCCAGGACGCGACCGTTCTGAAAACAGGATGAGAAAAGCGTTACTTACATGCAAGTTTTATCAACAGTTTGTTGCCAAGAATATATCACACCAAAAAGTTCTACAAAAATGTCTCCAAAATGTTCTGTCTGTAGGATCCTAATTCAAAATTCAATATTGACAGGCAAAAATAAATACAATCATGTTATCTAAAAGATATCATGCTGTTGATGTAATGCTTGCCTAGTGGCACATAGGTCAAGTTTCCTTGCTGTTTCTGTAGCATGTTATATTTTTGCAGGGAGGGGTTTCCTTTCCCTTTATAATTAAT
Source organism: Branchiostoma floridae (assembly GCF_000003815.2). Classification (NCBI taxonomy): domain Eukaryota; kingdom Metazoa; phylum Chordata; class Leptocardii; order Amphioxiformes; family Branchiostomatidae; genus Branchiostoma; species Branchiostoma floridae. The sequence continues at coordinate 28,344,639 of NC_049979.1, forward strand.
GTACCTCGAGACCCTCATCTTACAATGTATGTCCCTTCTAAATGATGGTGTAGCCCCCATTGAAACGTCCTAACCCCAAAACTCAAAGCGGGGTCTCCCTGATGCCAATTAATGGGGCATTGGGACCAGGAGCTCAACTGTGAGAGCCACTACCAGTTGAGCTACAGGGACATCTCAATATCATGAACATTTCCAACTTGATCGTAATATATGTACTGTGATTGAGAACCAAGTTCCTATTGAGGTGCTGCCAAAAACTAAGGGACTAAGGAGATGGTACCTTCTTCCAGAGGATGGTGTGTATGGGAGGGTCGGCGTCATGTGGGCAGCGGATACGGCCTTCTCCCCCCCTCGGGATGAGCTGGGTGGCTGGCATGGGCAGCAGCTGTGGAGGATCTGTGGACATGTATATATGACAGAAGTTATAAGAAGAATTAAGACTTAAGGATCTGTTAACCATCAAAAGAAGACATGTATTGTTTCTGTTAACAATTTAATATGTGAATGTGTATAGGCCAGTCAATGATAAATACTGGTAACAGTCAAGTAGCTGTTGGCAACGCATGAATTACAAATGGTGGGAGAGCCCTGAACTAAGACAGCCTTACATAAAGCAAGTAAGTAGTGGACATTGAGACATTCTATCATTTTCCATAATGATTATGATAAAAGGTATAGTAGGTTTTGCTTTCCTTTAATGCTGAGTCAGAGAACTTTTTCTCATGATTTTTTTTAATGATAACCTGAACCCAAATAAAATGTATGAGTCAAAGATTAAGACCTAAAAGACCTGAAAGACCTAAAATATGCCCACGTACGTGTAACACTTGACTTGAGAACAGTTACTTACACTGAACCCTGAGATACGCCGTAGCTCTTGGTGCAACACCTATCCCATTGGTCGGACTACAAGTGTACATCCCGACATCAGTACGCCGTAACCTCCTGATGATGAGAGTCCCGTCCCCTAGCACGTTGACACGAGAGTACAGCGAGGTGTAGTAGAAGACGTTGATCCCGTCCCGTAGCCAGCGCATGGTCATGTTGGATGGGAAGGCCTCGGCTTGGCATTCAAAGGCAACCTCTGAGCCCACCACCCCTGTGGTGTTCTGGGGGGGCACCATGATCACGGGAGGACCTACAACAAAAGATTCTAACATAATTATCTTCGCCAGAAAGTTATATTTGACGTATTGCTATGGTGGAGTGGCTGTAGACATATGTGTGCATAACTCAAGTACTGGTACATGGGTCTTCATGATATTTGGTAGGTGGCTTAGTATTTGGGAGACGATGGTCAAGTTCAATAATGTCCATTGTAGCAGTTTCCTACAGTGCTGCAGTAGAACTTGTAATAAAAAGTTACAAAGACATACAAGTTGTATGTTTGTTTTTGTACTTTGAACTTGTATGTTTGTAGACAGCATGATTTTAAGAGAATTCTGGATGGATGTTCATAACATTTCATATGTGGGTAAGTGCTGGGAAAATAAAGTTTAACTTAGATAATGAGCTTCCCAGCGGCTTCCTACAGTACTGCAGCAGAGTTTTCAAGTAAAAAGTCTATTTCAAGTAAAAAGTCTATTTCTATTTCTTGTTTATATTATTTCATACATTTCTGTGCATATCCTTGTTTCATATGTTTCTGTAATTGCTGGATGGTTTTCATACGTTTGTTTTGTTGAATAAAAAAATTAAAAAAAAAAAGTCTATTTCTACATAAAATTTAACAATGGGATTCAGACTTGTTGACAGTTGAAATACATGAACAAGCATCCCAATGATGTGAATTTTCAACATTTCTGTGATATTTCAATACTTGACATGCATGTACTGAATTACATAAAATCAGGACCTTTCTTACACAAAAAAATTACCTATGAACCCTGCAAAAATTTCACAAATAAAATAAGAAGATTTCCATACCAAATATGACCATCCTCATGGTGTGCTGTAGGTCGCCTGCCTCGCTCTGAGCATTGCAGGTGTACACGCCCGCGTCTTCCCTCGTCAGGGACGGGATCGTCAGGCTGGTCTCACTGAGCCTGTACCGCACGGTCGGCATGATGGGCTGGTCTCCTTTCTTCCATAAAACCTGTAAAAAAATGGAAACAGTTCATTCAACTGTGTGAAAGCATGAACAGGACAAGTGAGGAAGTGGCTAATTCATCATCTAATCAGTATCCTCAGTGCTAGGAACCCTGAGGCCACACCAATTCAATTTGTTGGTTCTCAGGGTTTTCTTTAAATAGTCAGAAAACCCATCACTGGAAGAACATAATGAAACTGTAAATGCATCTAAGTTCGCGGGTATTTTATTTCATGGTAGTGGGGAAAAGGACTTTTTGTGGTGGTTTTAAGTTCGCCGTAGCACCATACACTGTAGTCTCTTACTGCCATGGACATTAAATGATTAAACCACCGCAAAAGTTTCTGCATTTACAGTAATAAAACCTGAGGACCAGGTTTGTGCCTTGGTACACTCAGTTTTTTAGAGTGAATACAGTCACATTCAAGTTCCTCCCGGCATGATGATTTTAGGATGTCACTTTTAAAAATCCAAGAACCATGAAATCAAATTGGTATGGCCTGAATGATTGAAAATCCATTTTATCAAACTTGGTTATAAAATCAGAGGCCTACATTGTAGGGACTTATGAAGCCCAAATAATTCTATTATCTCGGTCGTCAAATCAGACGCCTCCAATTTTAGTAACCATGAATAAAAACAAATTCAATGACTTGGTTCAACCTCACCAGAGGCCTCAACTTTGTGAACCATCAATGAAGCCAAACTAATCTTATCAACCCCATCATCCAATCCTCTATTCTAGGGACTCTGAAATACCCTGAACAAAATTACATCTATTCAACTAAGTCATCCAATCAGAAGTCTCATTTTAAAGAACCATGCATGAATCCAAACTGTTTTCATCATCTTTTTTATCCAATCAATTTCATGAAGGATTCATCAACTTGGCCAACCAATCAAAGGCTTTATGTTTCTGAAGCTTAAAAACTGTTACAGTAGAATTCACAGTTTTTTTCTGCACCTGAGGTGGAGGGTGCCCAGCTGCCACACAGAAGAGCCTCCCGGTGTCTCCCTCACTGTACTGCAGCAGGGCTGGAGACTTGTCCAGGAAGGTGGGTCGAGCTGGAATAGAGAAACAAATCTTTAGACTGCAGACCTGCCATGTGGACAAAACAACAAGTTGTGTTTTTTGACTATCATTTAAAGACAATTCAATCTCTAAAACTGGATGAAAAATCTGTAAAATACTCTTCTTCAAACAGTGTCACCAAAATGAACTCGCATCTTCTAACTATCTGAAACGCACAGAAAAAAAAAATTCCGCTTCTTAATCCAGTTGTAGATATTGATTTGTCTTTGAATATTGTTTAACCAATATTGATGTCTAACCTTCATAAATGTAACTGAATCTATACTTTCAAAACATCCTTGCTACACAACACTTAAAAGAACAAAATAAATAAACATAAGAACAAAAATGAAGAATAAATTTTTTTTAATGTTCAGTATTGTTTATTGTTTAGTGATATTTTTTTTAGACTCCTGGGTAGCCTGATTCAGTTTTGACAGTTTACCATACTCTGTGCTGTTTAACCTTCTTGACGACTTAGATTTCATAATGAAGGCAACTTATTTTGTTGTCAAACTTCCTTTTCTTTTGGCACTCTCTTGTCAGTTTCTGGGTTCCCAGAGGATGTTATCCATTAAAATCAAATCAGCATAGCCTAACACCAAAATGATACAAGACCCCCCTCATCTTCAGTATCTCACACCAACCTCCTCACACCTTGCTCACACATATCAGAGAATGCTAACAAGCATTCGACAGTGATTGACAAGCTGCTCTCATTATTTGATCTTCGGCTGTGCTAATGAAAACAATTTACATGGCACCATGCTGAAAGTGTCATCATCCTGTGTTAATCGCTAGACCTCACCACTTTATTTAAAGTCTTTGGTTAGGCCACATTTCAAAGTCATTGCAGCACTCAGGCACAAACCTACCGAAACAAATAATTTACATATGAGTGACATTTGCATACAATTACAATGCTTACATGTTCAACCAGTTTTTCTAGTTAGATGTACTTGACTTGTTTCTGCCACTTCATTCTAGTGACGCTGACTAAGAAGAGTGATGGATGTCAATCAAAACATCTGGAAGTAAATCCTCATTTTTATCCAGTTGTAGAGATTGATTAAAAATTGTATTATTGTTTACCTGGCTGTCTAACCTTGAAATTTACGAACTCAAGCATAAATTTGCAAATAAACAAATATTGTCTTTAGTTCCCATTGTGTTCTTCTTCTTTGCGGTAGGTGACCAACATCGACGAGCCGATGAATCTGTCACGCTGTTGAGTTGAGTCAGGTCAGAGGTCAGGTCACTAATAAATGCTTGAACATGTCGTAGTTTTATGGTGATCATAAGGTATGCTGAAGTAGTTAGTTGAGATGTCAACCTGACTTTATATGTCCACTAGTACAACTTACTACAAGGAGACCATTGCCGACCACAGCTGTGCTACATCTGTACAGCGGCACATACAAACAAGGTAAAGCCTAGCTAAAGACCTTGCTTGTCTGTAAAACAGGAGTCAAATTTATTTACGCTGGGGAAGTCTGATCCCCATTAGCCGTCCATTACAACCCGTGGAGACCTTCAACTTGAATTGAACGCATTCCTCGAGCTAGGCATCCGAAGGATAGCTTTTCTGCATTTCCCATAAAACAGCGTTGTTAACAAATTGACTGTTAAATCAAGGAGATTATAACCTCCTTGGTTACCCTAAGGCTTATAGATAATAGTCAATCCTGCATAGTCTTTCAATGGTGATAGAAGAAATTCCTCAAACTAAGTTACATTGGTCCCGGGCAAAGGCATACAATGTAGTTACTGTAATACAGTTACAACGGTTGCATTTCAAAATGTAGAGCTGCCAGTGCAAAGTTCAAAATCAAACAAACACAGACTACTTGCAGGGAATTGATATTCTGTTCCCGTATATAAAGCCGATATAACTCCCGCATTAAAATCCCAAGTAATTTTAGATGTGACTGAATGCACAGAGAAAAAGGCCTCTGAGTTCTGCCTATGGTATACATACCTGCAGTTACATTTAAACTTGGTACGGCTGTCCTAAACACCACAGCTGCTGTTGAGGTTGGACCAACAATTTCCAAACTGAAGAGAACTGTGGCCAGTAACCACAAATACCACACACACACCCTCTCCATAATCCAACCGCAACCCCTAAACTTTTCCTCCACTAACGTTACATAGAAACATCCTTTTCTAACTGCTCTGAGTTTCAATTCAAGGACTCTCTCAGCCAGTGGACTAAAGCACTACTAAGCCACTTGCCAAACATCAGACGTTATTCAAATGAGGTGACAACAATGGGGAGGGGGGTTTGCATATGAAAAGCCTCTAGGAAACTAGGAAATTAGGTGTGTATTGTGCCATGGTGTGAATGAAAAATTAGTTGCCGGGCTAACGAGTTAGGTTTTCCCCTCCTCCTGTATTGTTAGCTCTCACCTAATGTGATCACATTATTAGTATTACTATTCATAAGTAAATATTCTGAATCTGTAAGGTGACTGTTGTTCCAAATTGTTATTTTAAAAAGAAAAGTTTTCAAAGAAAAATACAAGGATTAATGTATTGTCTAAAGGATTATAGAGGGCTTTACAAGCAGTCTTTCAACATAGTAAATTACAACGTCAACTAATTGTCTTTTGTGGCATTTTAGGTCAACTGACAGAAAATATAATTTTTATAAATAACCACTGCACCTCTGATTTGGTAAGAAAAAACAAACACATTATATAAATACATCATGACATGTGACAATCCCTGCATGGCAGATATAGGAAAATATATCAAAGAAGGTTTGGATATTAGAAACTCCTCAACTGATTGTAAAAGCTTCCAATGATTGTAAGAAGCTTATCCCATACTACAACTCCTGTATTAGTTAGTTAAGCTATAGAACTGTAGTTATGTAGATGCCATACTTTGTACCTCGTACAATTGTTGTGCAATAAAGTTATATGTATAAAACGTCCCTGGAAAAAACAATAAAGTATTCAATGTTGATGAGGGTAAACAAGAATTACTGATAAACAAATTTCTTCAAATACTTGAGCATACATCTTTTTATGTGCCAAAGGTACAAGCTTCTACACACAATTTCGCGAAAGAAAAATATCCTTGTCACTAATGACTCTACAATCACACATGCATTTTCCTCACTTGTCACTAGATGGCACTGCAGCAGTAAATACAAAGATCAAAGAGGGAAATAGCTGGCATGATGCTTCTATGAACTCTGAATGCTTTTCGCATGATCTGTCAAGATAGGCTAGTGTTTACAGGTTATTGATCGAGTCAAGTTCAATGTGATACATTAGATTGAGGGTCTACATGCTCTTTTCCATATATAACGTGTAGGCATCCTATTTTGATTTCCTGCAATTCGCAGGAAAAGTTGTCTTTTTAAACTTAAAGGTGAGAATTCAAAGGTGATAATTATTTATGTCAGCCAAATAGATTACTTGTTAAAATCCAAATTAGCAGATCAAATTACTAATTGAAATGCAAATTAATCTTTTGTCCACTCCTCCACCTGCATTCTGGCTGCATGCCAGACCATGTGTTACTGTAAATGATATTAAGTTCACAGGGATTTAATTTTGCAGTAGCGGCTAAAAGGACCGCTCACCGTGGATTTAAGTTCACAGTAGCACCATGCACTGTAGTCTCTTGCTGCCAAGGATAAATGTTTGTGTTGGTTTTAAGTTCACGTTGAATTGGCCACCGTGAATACCGCGAACATAAAACCACCGCAAACATTTCTGCATTTTACAGTACCCTGACATCAACATGATCGCTTTTATTGGGTTCAAAATGGTACCAACTGTCTCGTCAGAAAATATGATCCTGAGTGGCCTCTGATGCCCATCAAAGGTCCGACTCATATTTCTGACATTGATATCATATCAATCCACTATCTCCTTCCTTTTAATCGTGATTGATGCGAAACCATTCAGGTTGTGGACAATGAACCCGTAATGCAAAGGCAGGAAGAACAAAAGTGCCCTCTATAACCCCAGTTAGCCTATAAGTAGAATACCACAGTACAGTACAGTACGTCTGAGTTTTTCATGACATATGTATACTGATCCTTAAACCCCTTTCAGTAAAACTACTAAAAGTATCATCAATGAAAGTTAGACATTGAGGTAAATTACACCGAAAAGCAGTTACTCAAGCAACTGGATATGACTTTAGAAACGGTCAGACATTTCAGATGGCATCCACCATCTTTTGTCAGTGAAACTGAAGTGATCTGGTAGAGATTGGTCTTTTATACCTTAACTATGAATGCGAAAGAGCTGAAGACATCCGGTTGTTGGAGTAACTGCTTTTTGGCATACTAAAAGTATCATTTTGAACTGGAGGAATACCGGTATTTTCAAACGGTTTGCAACAGTGGAAGGGTTAAAACATGAATGATCCACCTGTTGTTGCCCCACCCCCTAACAGACAATGCACCCCTCTACCCCTATCTCTCTGTCTACATGCTCCACTAACATTCTGCAAAGGGACCCCATTGAGGCCACGTTCCATCCAGCTTCGATGAAAGGGAGTCCACGCACCCTATCCCTCCCCACCTTGTCATGCGATCCTGTCCGCTAAGTGGCGAAACTTAAGCATCTCTGACCTCTTAGGACATCTCTTGTTAGTCTTAAGGAGTCTAAATGGGTTGTCTTTTCTAAATGGGTTGTCTTTAGAGAGAAAGTAGCTTCTTGGAAGGAAGCGGACTTCCTGTGCAGTTTTAAAATACCACTGTGTCACTGTGTAACAATTCTGAACCACAATGGTCTCCAGGAGAGGTCCCTCCAACCTGGGACGGAAATGTGCATTTTTGGACAAAAGTTTCACCCTATGTATCCAAAGAACCAGAAATTCCTGACATAAAACTGATGAAAATGTCCTGTTGTAAGCTCAAAATGACAGATTACTAGTAACAACAATGAGTGGGATGGAAATTCTATTGAAGCTGGAGACTGTCCTGACCCATAATGGTACAAACCCCTATTCTTCCTGGGCAAAGGTCCATGGTAGTGTACGGCACAAAAATGGCCAAAACAATTGGAGGACTTCACTCAAGACTTCACACCACTTATAATCTTCTATGAAAAGAAATTGAATACTAACTTGGCTGAAAAGTGTAAAAAGTACTTGTCCTGGGCAAAACACCTTTTTTTTCTAAAAGAACTCCCTGGAAGACATTTTTTTTACTAAACCAGGTAGATAATGGCAGCAATTTTTAGGATTGATGTGAGATATTAATGAAGTATACAGTAAAACCTTTGTGGCTACTTTTTGGTGGCCTAAATAAGAATTAGAATATGGTTCGGGAATTTCCCCAGTGACCCAAGCATAAGTGGCCACCTGTTGTCCCCATTAAAGGGAAGCTGTAAAACTTAATTGAATAGCCTACTTCTTTAAGTCAAGTTGTCACTTGTTTTACATAAGCCCCTCATAGATCAGGGCTCTGTGCCCTTTTGAGTGTATAGTATTGATGGCTACTCACTGATAAAATTTTGTGATTTTAGGAGGTGGCATATTCCAGTCAGTTCTGACATACATGTATATGAAAACGCCTTAAAGCTTTTCCAGCTGGCTTTATTCCGAAGGAATCGAAAGATGGATTTTGAGGAATTTTCTGACTAATTCGAAGGATTTGACAAGTTAGCAGGCATTTCCAAGTCACAGTAAATGTTGGAAAGGTCTACAAGGAAAGCCAGTTCAAAAAGCCCTTCATAAACATCAGAACTAATGGAGACACTATACTAATAAGACGGGTTTGACTGTAGTTACAAAAAGTATGATACACTAGAAAGGCAACATTTTTGGAAAAATGCAGGATGTGGGCGAAGGGAAAAGAAAGCAAAAATCGCAAGAAAAAAAAAGTTACGTCCACGGGATTGATCCCGGAGCGTTGGATTACAATGCGTAAATAATACCATTCAGCTAGTTCTACAACATGTTATTAAAGCTGTTTTATCAGGTATGCAAATGTATTGCCTAGCTTGAACACGTCCGTTCACCGTTGAATTTGCAAGATTCCAAGGTCCAATTTTCGCAAGATAATGTTTTTGTATGAAAATTTATCAATCTCGTTCATTCCATGGCGGGCAACTTCTTCCTTGAGCGCCTGTTTGGTCGAACGCATGGCCGATTTACTGTCACATGACGTCTCATTGGCTGCTATGCCGAATGCCATTTTGTGTTCTGTGCGTTGATTGGTTGGTTCACCTCTCACGTACACCCAGACAGTCCGCGACTTTATTCCAATCAAAAAGCTGGAAACGCGGAGTGTGTGTTTACAGCTTCCATTTTTTCTGAGTTTTGATTGGCTATTATCAAACTCGATGCCAATTGTGTTCTGTGCGTTGATAGGTTCACCTCTGACTCACAACCAAGAAAGTGCGACTTTAAGCCAATCAAAAAGCTTGAAACGTGGAGTACAGGTTTACAGCTTCCATTCTTTCTAATTTCCGGTTGGAATATGCAAATATCTGAGGAAAAACTAAATGTTGGCTTCGCCCACATAAAAAGGTAGGTAGTTTTTTTAGGTGAAAAGGTTGTTACCAGGGTTGTAGCCAGCTTGAAATAATTTTCAGTCCCCTTGATTTTGAATGGGAATCATATCGAGCACCAAAGGCATGGCGTGACGTTGCCCGTCATTTCTAGGGGGTCTGGGTTCGAGAACATTTTAAAATCAAGACCCTCTGAAACACTATTTCCTGCATTTTGAGGTGCAAATTTTGCTTGTAGACTAAGCTGTTCAATGGCATCTGTTTTGGTGAAGAAGAACACATGGGTTTCAGTTTTTTTATATCTTTACATATCAATTTATCTTTCCCAGAGGACGGAATGGGGGAAATTTTTCAGTCCCCAGCTGCAAAATTTCTTCAAAGGACTGAAGGACAGGTGCTGGCTACAACCCTGGTTGTTACCCACTGTGTCTAGGGCACAGCATTTAAGGAGCCCAACCCTCTCCTTCCACCCCCTTTAAACTCCCCAACGGAGGTCAGGTACCCATTGTTACACCTGGGTGGAGTGAGGAAAGTCTTCTTGAGTGCCTTTCAGCATTGGGAACAGGATTTGTAGCATGACAGGATTTGAACCCAGGACCTTTAGCTTCTGGGCCAAACAAAACCCCACGACCTGGACCCATACCAACCTTAAATTTATATTGCTTGTAAATCAAAGCTACTAATGGCAGATCTAGAGCAGTACTGTTTGCAATATAATCACTTCACTGAGGGTCACTGAACTGGACCTAATGTTGGTAACACTAAACCAAACATGCAGCTAGCTATAGGTTACCTGGCAGCTGGCTTGCCCTTTTCAAAATTGGTCGGGCCAGAACAATTTGATATAGTGTTTTGAGACACAAAAAATATGATACTGAACTGAAATAATAGTTAAAGATGATAGTCTGTACACTTATGAATGTTTATAATTAAGTTCTTTCTTGTTTCTATGATGTCACATAGTAATGTCAATTGTAAACCAGTATTTTGTTTGGTTGCTTCTTTTGTAGATTTCTTTGATGCCTACCCTATGATAATGCATCCTAAGAACATTGTGAAAATCTGATTCTCTGAAATGGAGAGGATTTCAAAGTAAAAACCAGAGACTGTCAATATTATTGATCAGTCTTTCTTTCGTGCCACCGAAAACGTGGTGGGCTTCATAACACACCCCTCCTCCCATTCCCCTTGCAAATGACAATACACTGAGAATGAATGCCGAGTAAAGACAAACTATTAGATCCTGTAATAGTGTAAATGCCCGATAAAGTCTAAGAAAAAGATTGATGTTTCGGCCATTAACGTAGTCGGAGTTGAAAAAAAATGCCTTACAATCCATAGGTGAAAGTTTACATCAATTTGCATCATAATCAGTTCTAATTATCTGCCTGCTATCAAAAGATTTTCTGGAGACCTATAGGTTTCAATTCCGCCATGTTGGATTAATGGATGGTGTTGACAGATTTTGAACATGATGACAATGAAGAAAAAGGCACACAAGCAAGAAGGCACACCAGCATCCTACTTAGTCTGTGTGACACAAACTCTGCTATCCGGGACTGTAACTGGCCCCTCTTCTAGGAGGCCGGTGGATTTTGGGCGGGCTGCTATAAGCTATTTAATCAGGCTTCATCCTACTTAATCATGTCAGAAAACTATTGGACCTACCATACACCTTGAGATGTACCCATGTCCCATTCTTGCGGGTGTTGTCTACGCGGTCGAGAAACACGACCTTACACTCGTACCATCCCGCGTCCTCCGCTAACACCTTGTCGATCCGTAAGGAGGCCTGTTGGAACAGGCTGACGCGACCTTGGAACTGGGGGTCGATGTGGGGAGGGTAGCCGTTGAAGAGGATGAAGACAGGGATGGCCACGCCTTGTCTTTGCCACTCAATGACGAATGGGAGGACTCCGTTGGGGTACTGGATGTCGCAGGGCAGGACCGCGCTCTCACCGTAACGGGCGATGACCTCTCTTGGAGGGGGGGCAACTGTGGATACAGAAGAGAAGAATGTTTGTTATTGCCATTTTTCTGGTAAAGGATCATGGATAGAATCAGACCGAACAGAAAAGAAATAGAATGCTGAATACCCTGGGTACCATACACTTGCTGCCTAAGATTTTTCAGGGCCGCAAGTGTAAGGAGCACTGGTTAAGTAATCAGATGGTACCCAGTAGTCTCCAAGCAGACCCTACGATCAAAGCTGGCCAAGGAGTATAGCCGGCATTTGACTTCCTTTGGCCGGCTATCAGTCCTTTTGTCCGGCTATACTCCTTGGCCAGCTTTGATACTATCTCTACTAAGGCACTGTAGGGTCTGCTTGGAGACTAGGTACCCAGGCTAGAGTAGAGGAATGGAAATCAAATGACACTATAGCAGATCTTTCTTGTTCAAATACCCTACCACACTCTGGTCGAAAGTAGTATTGTTTGTAGTTGACAATATTTCCTCTGTAAATGTGTAATCGTACTACAAATTGTACAAATATTGTTTAGAAAACTCTAAGCAAGGCCCATCTTTTCCAAAGCAGCAGATGCCATATAGAAAGCTAAAAGTGTAGACAAACTAAAAAAATCAACATTTATGATTCGCTGCTACCTGATGTCATCCGACGACTTCCAGATTAGTGCAGCGAGTCATTTCATCTGAAGAAGGTCGGAGTGTTCGGCCGAAAATTTATGGTGAGTTTCTTTTAGTGTTGGAACAAAGTTTAAACATTTTTCAATATGGAATCTACCAACACAGATGAGCTTTCATTCGGATAAAAAAATGACAACTTAATTTCTTTTAGAACAATGACTCAAGCAATCCCTTATCTGAAATTTAAAAAAAAAATATTCTGATCCCAAAACTTGATTGAGTTCCCTGACAATATCATGCCAGGTGGTCTTATGCCATTATCGAAATGGCAAAAGTGCCTAGCTTTTGTTACTGCAAAGAGCGGAAAATAGTCATATTGCTGTGACCCTAATAGCTAATGGTCCTCCCAGATACTAATGGCTCAGAATAAGGCCAACACACGCTTTACACGACCATTTTCTGAGACGGTTTTGGCCAAGACGTCTTGGCCAAGACGTCTCAGGAACAGTGTAAAGAGCGATTTAGGGGTCTCAAGACCAGATTCCTGCTGTGCGTCTTGAGACGACATCAGATGTCGTCTCAAGACGCTCAGCGGGAGTGTCAAGACGCGCTGCGGGAGTGCCAAGACGGTTTTTTCCCCGTGTAAAGAGAACGCGTTTTCGGAATTCGTCTCAGCCGGCTCGAGCGGTGTTAGTAGGTCAAAGGGCATATGCTAATGAGTCCGCCCATGTGCGTTCTCCCGCCATTTTGAATTTGTGTTATCTACTAGTAGGAGGTTGACTTGCGATTTTTTATCTTCATTTTCGTCACCTTTTTTCACTCCTGCGTGTAGGGGACATCTGATTTTTTTCCTAACCTTTTTTAGAATCTTTTGCATCCAAGACTTGTATATTTTTCTGTGTATTTGCGGCAAAATTTCAAATTTTATGCCGGCCCGTGGCAGGGGCGGCGAGCGCCGCACGGCCGGCGAGGTCTGGTCGGAGGCCGAGACGAAATGTTTAATCTCGATCTGGGCGACCGCAGATATCCAGAGCACCTTGGGTTCTGTTCGGCACAAGGCAGGGTTCCGCAAAGTCGCAGAGGAGCTAAGGATACACGGCTACAACCGGACGGACACACAGGTAGATCGGAAAATGCGAAACCTCCGACACAAGTACAAAGCAACCAGAGATAAGAACAACAGAAGCGGTGTAGGTCCGTCTACCTGTCCATTCTACAAGGAGCTGGACAACATCTTAGGGCATCGGCCCGCAACAGAGCCGCATTATACGCTAGAAACGGTGCAAGATGACGACAACACCGACGAAGGTAACTCTCAAATCTTACGTTCACAATATTCAGCTATGATACTTTTCAGTGGGAGGGGGTGGGGGGCACCATGGAGAATAATATGATTTACTGTTCTCCTTCTGAGATGAACGGTAATTGTTCATGTAATTTTTTTTATAGAATAAAAGATTATGCAGAAATGCATTGTGCATTTGTAAGAAAAGGCATTACTTTATACAAAAATCAGAATGTATAGTCTATAGAATATTCTACAACATTTGTCCCCATGATAAACTGACTGGAAAATCTTTTTTTGTTGTTGTGATTTTGAGTTGTTTGTCTGCATAGCCATTCCTTTTCATTTTGATCTCTTATCATTTTGGTTATGATTTTGTTGTGCATAAGCAAATGTATTGCTTTTGTAGACATGTTGAATCCACTCTATTTGGAATTGAGTATTGTTATTTTGTAGCTTGATCATGTTGTAACATGTATGACTCATCATCATCATCATTTTTCAAAGTGCTTCCTCTGAAACCAGTTGGCAGGAACAGATGTGGCCATCCCAGGAATCAGTCAAAGTAATATTGGTTTAGATATTTTCTTCTCCTTTTACTATTTTGTTAACATTTGATCACTTTCCTCTCTTTACCCAGATTCATCAGATGATGAGGAGCAAGAGGAGGAGGAGATGGGTGATGCCTCAGACTTGTCCAGTGATCGCTTGACACCCTCAACAGAGGAGCCTCCCTCACCACCACAGACAAGCGACACCACCGTGCCGCAGGATGGGGACAATCAGGATGCTGACATGACTGATGAGCCCGGCACTTCTGCACAAGGCAAGTTTTTCCTAGTGATGTTGGGTGAAGCCTTCGGTGACAACATCCTATTTCCTGTATTCCTTTTATAGATTCAAGTATGGCATTGATTTGATATGAAATTTCCTTTTTTCTGCAAGGGTATTTCATCCTTACCTTAAAATGGCAGCAAGCATTAGGCCACAGCAGTAGCCTTTGGAAGTGACTGGGGTCAATAACCTCCGAGTACCTCCTTTGTACAGGAACTGATGAGCAGACTACACAGAGTGTTAGTGGAAGACAGACAGGCACAAGCAGAGGACAGAAGACTACAGGAACTGATGAGCAGACTACACAGAGTGTTAGTGGAAGACAGACAGGCACAAGCAGAGGACAGAAGACTGCTAGCGGTGGAAAGAAGACGGCTAGTGGAGGACAACAGAAACAACAAGGTGATCTAGCATCACTGACAAGACAATGTAGCTGATGAGATAATGAGTCGATTTAAAACTTTAGTTTGTTTAACATATACATATATATTTTGACCATGGCTCACTTGCAAAATTTGGAAGTTGGAGGGAAATGTTCCTCTCTAGAAACTCTCTTGGTGATGCATGTTTGATATGAGTTTGAAACTAAGTATATATTTTCCACTGCAAGAATTCACTCATTTGGTCAGAGTATATGTTATATATTTTTTTACCAGCCTAAAGCTTCAAATAGGCAACCAGCCTTTTGGGGGAAAGGAAGTAGACATGTAAATTATGAACTAGTTGCTCCTTTTGAAAGAGGTAGGACTTATCATTTATACCTATATGTACCAGTAGTGGTTGCAATATGAGTAAATATGTAAGGTTCAGTAGTCAAACATAAGATATTTCATTCCTTTGCCTTATTTTCACTGTTCTGACTCTTCTGTGTAGTAACCTCTCTTCAAGTTTCCTTCTCACCTGACTATAAAGCTATTGGGCACGAATTACAGTTACATAAAGTAATCCATTTCTCTTTAGGATTCAAGAGAAAGGACAAAAAAAGGCAGACACGTCTGCAGTCTTCGTACGCCGAGCTTCACAACACAATAACCGCTGTTCAAGAAGAAAGCAGAAAACAACAGGAAGAAGCCTGGGAGAAGGAAGACAACAGGCGGAGAGAGGCAGATAAGGAGAGAGATGCTGCCTTGCAGCAGCATGATGTAAGGATGGCGCGGATGCAGGAGGAGATGTCCATGCGCATGGTAACACATTTTGCATCTATGATGACTCGCGCCTTCCAGCAATTTAATAACACATCATCCAACCCCAGCAGCCCCAGCACATCACAGCAGCGGCCTGCCTCTTCATTCTCACAGGGACTCCATACCCCAGAACCATTCAGAGGGGGTTCCCCGGGCCTGAACCCTTTTCCACAGGGACCCCTTGGCCTGCCACCATACACTCAGGGACCCCTTGCATCACAACTGTACACTCAGGGACCCCCCGCCCCACAACCACATGCACAGGGACACCTTGCCCCACCACCGTTCCCCCAGAGACACCCTGCCCCCACCAATGTCCAGCAGGAACACACATCATCCTCAGGCTTCCCACACAATAACACCCAAAGAAACACTGGCCCAAGCAGTTCCCAGGAGGAGGAGGATGAGCTAATCTATTTCAGGTTGTGATTCCTTACCTTACCTTATTAGTTGGATCCTGCCATGACTTCCATTTTGTTGAGTATGTTGGTGGACATGTAGATAGTCTTCCCAGTTGGGAATGTTGTTTAGCATGCAGATCCCAGGAGGAGGAGGATGAGCTAACCTTCTTTCAGTTGTTATTCCTTACCTTACCTTAGTTGGATCCTGCCATGACTTCTATTTTGTTGAGTATGTTGGTGGACATGTAGATAGTCTTCCCAGTTGGGAATGTTGTTTAGCATGCAGATCCCAGGAGGACGAGGATGAGCTAACCTTCTTTCAGTTGTTATTCCTTACCTTACCTTACCTTAGTTGGATCCTGCCATGACTTCTATTTTGTTGAGTAGGTTGTTGGACATGTAGATAGTCTTCCCAGTTGGGAAGTTCAAGTTAAACAGTATTTGTTGTTGAACATTTTTTTACCTTCCTCAATCAAACTTTTTTTTACTCAAACTGTTGCAAAAAAGATTCTTGATACTTCAAATTAATATACAGTAGACTGTTTGTTGGTTACAACTTTTTGTTTCTCAGAATGTTTCAAACAAAAAGACTTCCTATATAAAAGTAATATACAACTATGTATTTTTTATTGGTATCAAACTTTTTTTACTCAAACTGTTGCAAACCCAAACGAAAACTTAATATATAAAAGTAATATACAGCAGGCTATGTATGTTGGACAGTATATGTTGTGGAACATGTATTCTAAGTCAATAGTATTCCCAGTTGGGAATGTTTTCTTAAGTTAAACAGTATTTGCTGTAGAATATGTATTTTTTCTAAACCTTCCACAATCAAACTTTTGTACTGAAACTGTTGCAAACAAGAATACTTAATATATGAAAGCAATATACAGCAGGCTATGTATGTTGGTTACAAACTTTTGTACTCAACTGTTGCAAACAAATATGTTCTTGAATAATATATGAAAGTAGAAAGTATTCCCAGTTTGTAAGTTTAAACAGTATTTGCATTTTTTTTTACCTTGAA
This sequence comes from Branchiostoma floridae, assembly GCF_000003815.2. NCBI lineage: Eukaryota > Metazoa > Chordata > Leptocardii > Amphioxiformes > Branchiostomatidae > Branchiostoma > Branchiostoma floridae. The sequence goes on from NC_049979.1 coordinate 28,361,602, forward strand.
CAATCAAACTTTGTACTCAAACTATTGCAAACAAATATATGTAAGCAATGTACAGCAGGCTATGTATGTTGGTATCAAACTGTTTTTACTCAAACTAATGCAAACAAGAAGACTTAATATATGAAAGCAATATACAGCAGGCTATGTATGTTGGTTAGAAACTTCTGTTCACAAACTGTTGCAAACAAGATGGCTCTTAATATATAAAGGTAATATACAGCAGGTTATGTGTGTTGGTATCAAACTTTTTTTACTCAAACTATTGCAAACAAGAAGACTTGATATATGACAGCAATATACAGCAAGGTATGTATGATGGTTACAAACTTTTGTACTCAAACTGTTGCAAACAAGATAACTTAATATATGAAAGCAATATACAGCAGGCTATGTATGTTGGTTAGAAACTTCTGTTTACAAACTGTTGCAAACAAGATGGCTCTTAATATATAAAGATAATATACAGCAGGCTATGTATGTTGGTAACAAACTTCTGTATTCAAACTGTTGTAAACAAGAAGACTATATATGAAAGCAATATACAGCAGGCTATGTATGTTGGTAACAAACTTTTGAACTCAAACTATTGCAAACAAGAAGACTTAATATATAAAGGTAATATACAGCAGGCTATGTATGTTGGTTACAAACCTCTGTTCTCAAACTGTTGCAAACAAGAGGACTATATATGAAAGCAATATACAGCAGGCTATGTATGTTGGTAACAAACTTTTGAACTCAAACTATTGCAAACAAGAAGACTTAACATATAAAAATAATATACAGCAGGCTATGTATGTTGGTAACAAACTTCTGTATTCAAACTGTTGTAAACAAGAAGACTATATATGAAAGCAATATACAGCAGGCTATGTATGTTGGTAACAAACTTTTGAACTCAAACTATTGCAAACAAGAAGACTTAATATATAAAGGTAATATACAGCAGGCTATGTATATGTTCTCAAACTGTTGCAAACAAAAGGACTCTTAATATATAAAGGTAATATACAGCAGGCTATGTATGTTGATTACAAACCTCTGTTCTCAAACTGTTGCAAACAAGAGGACTCTTAACATATAAAGGTAATATACAGCAAGCTATGTATGTTGGTAACTTTCGTGCTCAAACTATTACAAACAAAAAGACTCTTAATATTTGAAAGTAATGTACAATGTATATCGGTTACAAACCTCTGTTCTCAAACTGTTGTAAACAAGAAGATTATATGAAAGCAATATACAGACAGGTATGTATGTTGGTAACTTTCGTGCTCAAACTATTACAAACAAAAAGACTCTTAATATTTGAAAGTAATGTACAATGTATATCGGTTACAAACCTCTGTTCTCAGACTGTTGTAAACAAGAAGACTATATGAAAGCAATATACAGACAGGTATGTATGTTGGTAACTTTCGTGCTCAAACTATTACAAACAAAAGGACTCTTAATATTTGAAAGTAATGTACAACAGACTGTATATCGGTCACAAACCTCTGTTCTCAAACTGTTGTAAACAAGAAGACTATATGAAAGCAATATACAGACAGGTATGTATGTTGGTAACTTTCGTGCTCAAACTATTACAAACAAAAGGACTCTTAATATTTGAAAGTAATGTACAGCAGGCTGTATGTCGGTAACAAACTTTCGTACTCAAACTATTACATAAAAAAAATATATACTGTATATGAAAGTAGATGGTATTCCCAGTTTGGAATGCTTCTGAAGTTACACAGTATTCCTTACCAATCCGTGCCGTACCACATACAAATATAAATATGACTCTTCTATGCACTTTCAGGCGCCTCATATGTCAATGGAGATTTGTCTGTTTGGTATACATGAGTACACGGAATGAAACGATAAGGGGACGAGAATAGCAATCATTGTGTGAGACATGTGGCAAGAGATGTAGACACTGACAGTTCCCCAAATTGTTTTTGCATGTTGTCCTGCAAAACGTCTGCTTCCTCCTTCCAGAGAAGATTTCTGAGCAATTACCTTCCTTGTTCCTCTAAGGCAAACCTTCTGCATATGGCATCCCTGGCGTCATTTGGCGCGGCCTCTTCAACCTGCGGCAATTGGGCCCGTTGGCGAACTACATCATGGAAAAACCACTCCATGTCAAACCCCTCACCGTGGATTTCGCAGATGTTATGCAGGGTACAACATACACCCACAATTTGGGGAACTCTGCCAACGTCTACATCCAAGCGTTTTGCAAGACATCGCCATCGGCCTTTCAGGCGCCCAAAAGCGCATTCGACGGTCATGCGTGCACTGCTTAACCTGAAGTTAAAATGCGTCTTGGCACGATCAAGGCGACCGTTGTCAGCATACCCCTTCATAAGCCACGGCAAAAGCGGATATGCCGGGTCACCCAGCAGCATAACTGGAACCTGCACCCCGTCTATCTCCTTCGTCAAGTCCTGCCAAACACACAGAAGACTTGCAATGACAAAAAATCGGACAGGTAGGTACATATATCTTAGAAAATCTGAAGTCATATTGCAATTTCTGAAATATCACAGTATGTTGTTTTCAAGATCAGTAGTGCGTCTTTTCAATACCCTTTAATTCATTGCTATGGTCATAAAGACATTAATTTACACACAAAAAATACCTGTGGAAACAAGGTCCCTCTATCCCCACGCTTGAAAATGTCGGATTTTCGCAGAACTCTGGCGTCGTGTACGCTGCCTGGGAATCCGATAGAGATGTCTGTGAACCTTGTACGAAAAGGGTGAGGAAATGGGCGTTAGTTGTACAACTTGTACAAATACAAAGCTGCCTGAACAAATGTGAAATTGACTTATTAAGTTGAGAAAAGGAACGTATTAAAGAGTATGAACAAGTGTATCCATATCTGTATGGTACTTATAGACGAGCATCAAACTTTAGAATGCTTTCTATGATCTTTCATCTTGGCATAGCTGGTAAATAAGATTGATACACTTTGAGTAGGGTAAAGCAGAATAGTATGCTTAATGCCTGTTTTATATTGTTAAACAGCAAAAGTGAAAAATTAAGCAAATGGTATATTATACTTTAAGTGTATTACAAAAGATGTTATACTTTGAAAATACATAACTAACGATCTACAATACATTCAAGACGCATTTAAAAAGTCACCTGTAGAGGTAGTCGACGGTGCCTTGGAGGAGCATAGAATACCATCCCTTCCTGTTGTGGAAGTCTGGGCCTTCTCCTGCTGGTGCTCTGACAGGGATATGGGTCCCATCGATGGCCCCTCCGCACTGGGGGAAGTTCCTTACTTCTTCGTAGCCCCGTATGTTAGCGCGTAATCTTTCTCCTGTCGGCCATCTTATGTACTGGGGCAGGAGAACATCTACGATAGCTTTGCATACGTCATGAATAATTACACAAACAGACCCTTCACTGATGCCGAAAAGATCGGCGACAGTCCGAAACAGGTCACCCGACGCCAGCCAGTACATCGTCACGGCAAGTCTTTTCTCTGCAGAAATGGCGTCGCGCATCTGAGTGTTCTTTTTCTCAATGGACGGCCGCAGTTCGTCAACTAGACGTTGAAAAGTACCCCTGCTTAGCCGAAAGCGGCTGTACCAATCCCGGTCTGTGAATGTAGTCAGGGCAATAACGTCCCACCAGTGGCTGCTCCGCTGCCTTTGCCATATCTCTCGATCGACGAAACCAGCCTCGATAATCGCCACGCCGGCCATGAAAAAGAATACCGGGTTCACTTGAGCAACTCTATTGAAACGTCCTCTACGACCTCTTCGCTGCCAGCGCAGCCTTCTAGCATACTCAAAACGCTGCTGGATGAAGAAATAGTGCGATAACAGCCACAAAAACATCATCTGCTGCATGAACAGCAGCATGTTTTCTCCCGCCATATTTCTTCACAGTTCGCGCCAAGACATGGTCAAAGGTTACAGGTCAACACGGGTCATTGGCAAGCCCTGGCGGACCGGCGCTGCGGGGACTCCATTACAGCTTTCCGCGGCGTGTGTAAAGAGGCGGCGAAGACGTCTTGGCCAAGACGTCCTGGCCAAGACGTCTCCAAGACGTCTCAGAAAAATGTAGTGTAAAGCGAATACATTGTATGGGGAATAATTTGCTAGGGTGGAGTTAGCCAACCGGAAAATGTGCAGCTGGCCTGGTCGTCTTTTAGAATATCCTAATACCATAAATTTCAACAAACAATCATAGCTATAATCATTCTTTTGTTGGCTTATATGAATATTTATAAAAAGTACAATCTGTACATTTTGGCCGATTTCTCCTATTCAATCATCCTTGAAAAGATGGCCATTCAGGCAATCTCTGAGTCTGAGTATTCTTCCAAGTTGATAGATAGCACATTTGGTATTATTATTATAGTGTTTGGTGTTCATTCAGCTATCATTGATCAATAATGGCTATCAGCATCTCAATGGACATTAGAAGTGCTTACCCTTGTCACCAAGATTAAACTTTTCTAGATTACATTAAGTCATTTATAACATTAACAGTACTATTCAGTGAACAAAGATGTTTGCAAAAAATACACACTCTTCGGATGATATTGAACATTGAATCTGACAAATCCTACTTCCGCAGTTCTTGGTTCCTACCACCGGGTAATCAGTTTAATTTTCTGCCGGTGACGTCATAGTAAACAAGGCAGCCAGTTTGGAACCTAGCTGGCACCACGATTCACTTTCTTTTGAGAAGCAGAAAAGCAAATATTGTGAAAACTTTCAATGGTTAAATAACTTGACAAACTTGACAATGGTTGTGCACAAAGTTTGCTTTTCAAACGAATGTATTTGGTGAGTTTCGGTACAAGGCTCCGTAATTGACTGCCGTGTTTACTACAATGTCATGGGCTTACCTGGCCGCATTAATCAAGAACTGCATGGAAGTATGATTCGTAAGATTAAATGTTCAATAACATCAGAAGGGCGTATATTTTGTACAAACGTACCAAATATACACCATGTGAATAATACTAGTTGCTTGCAATGCAGGAACTTTTGCATATTGGTGTCTTGTTGACAAAACACATGTATAAACAAGCAAGGTGTTATGAGTATGAACGAGTCTGTTAGTAATACTAGGTAAGACACAACATTTACTAGGAAGCCATCAATGTCTCTCTGTATTGTTCTGAGTGGGTGCCTGCCATAGGATAAAATCCTTGGGTCACCGTTCTAGATCTAGAGGCCATCATCGAATATACAGACACCATTGGAGGTCTCCCACTGCATATCATCTTGTGTGTAAAACAAACATATCGCTGTCCCCATTAATTGCCCCCACCCCTGTGATACTATTGCCAAATCTTGTGAGTAAAGGTGACCTTGGGCCTGAATTACACTAGCAAGAGGCTCAGGTGTCTTAGGCCCAATCTACACACAGTTTTTACCGATATCTGTGGAGATGTCGGGAGGGATCTAGAACATAGGGGGCCGGACATCCATGGCACTTGCAGTCATAAACATATAGCGCGATTTTCCAAATGGTGTTATATGCTAATGAGCCTTCTCGAAGTCCGGAAGCATCTACACGCGCGCGAAGCTGTCGGGGACCCCTGCTAAGCTATCGGTAAGGTATCGTACGAATGGTCCGGACCTTTCGGGAGAAATTTTCCCGATATCGTAATGGCGATATAGTAGTTCCATCTAGACGATGAAAAAAAGCGAGAGGTTGTAGGCTCGCCGATATCGGGAAAAACTGTGTGTAGATCGTGCCTTACACTAATAAGCAAGAGGCTCAGGTGTCTTACACTTTAATCACTACAAGTTACAACTAGTACCTATACAAGACACTGAAAGTGTCATGTGTATCCCACAGTCCTCCTCAGAATGTCAGAGTAAAGCAGTCTAAAAAAAGGTGTGCGACCCACTGGACTGTTTACACTCATAAACCAGACCATACTACAGGTCTTTGTTACCTGCAGTGTAAATCAAGTGTAAACTACATAACAGTGTTTATATACAATGTCATATACTTGTGGGTACCCTAGAAACAGTGTAACTTCTGTAAGTGAGGACTTCTCGATAAATTCTTAAAGTTAAACACCTGGATATCTGAAATGTGCATACCTGATATGTAGATCTCTTTGATTTTTTCAAAATTCACCACAGTATTATGAGAGTTCACGTTTGTGACCAACTTAAACCCTGGGTAACCAGACTCTGATCAGCACTTGAAAGTTGAAAGAATTGCTACTTCTCCGCCACCGTCAGCGCGCAAAAACTTTACACCAACCCATATCCAGCTGGCCCCCACTATCTGCTTAAAAAAATCACTGACTTGCCAGGACTTTGTGGGACACATTCAAAAGCTTGATTTTGAAGTATTGTATCTTCATTTTGACTTTATACATCAACTTGTAAAAACAATCCATATGATATTGACTTTGGTCCTAGACCTCCGGCCATTTTGCAAGATTAGCATTGTGGGAACCAAAACTCATGACCATTAGTCACTTGTGATTGGACGATACTCCGTGCACATTGTTATAAAGGTCGACAAGGTCAAATTGAATTGACCATACAGTGTTTCAAGTGTTTCTTCAACCACTCATTGTCTAATACTTTAACTACTTTGTCGATATCAAAATTATACCTCATTTTTTGTACAAATTCATAGAACGTGTGCTTTTATGTATTTTTATAGCTGTTAAGCCGACTGGATTTGTTGAAACATTTGAGACTGACGAAAAGTGAGGATGAAAATAGATAGAAAGTAAACAAGGGTAAAGGTTTTGCCATATCGGGGGTATCAATGGCAGAATTGTAACTTAAGACGAGGCCGGCGGCTTTCCCCGTCAAGGTTTGGAGGGCAGACATGGTCTCAGACCGGTTGGCATTTGCAGACAGGGAATGGCAAGAACTCGCTCAGATCTTCTGCAGTATGGAACAATTCACAACAGTTGCTGTTTTGTTCAGTTCTCCAACCGGTCCGTTGGGACAAATGAAAGGAAGCCGCGTATCTCTTTCTCCCGCCAACGCGAGGTCATTTTCGTACTCAGTTACCTGTGGAGGCGTAAAGTCAACAGCTGATGAAAGACGACGACTTAAAAGAGGGGGCCGTTATTTTTTCTGCCCCAATAGGGCTAAGGAAGTCCATTAACTCACCCTTAACCTTGAAGTTGAAGGTGGTGAATACATTTCCAGACCTTAATAAGATGTGTCACAGCTGCGTTTTATCCAGTTGGCCTGAATAGCAATTATTTACAACTCGCCCGTCTACACCCAAAACACACACAAGACATATGACATTTAGGTATAGGTGCTATTGTACTATCAATTCAAGCTGAACTAATAGTCTAGTACTTTTGTAGTAGTACACTAATTAGTCTAACGTGAATGGCATTCAAGCAATACAGTTAACTTGTCAATCCCAAAAGGTTGCAAGCCTTATAGTTATACTGGAATTTCAGTTAGTCTAGACTAGTATTTGCATATCATATCATGCATTTGAATAATCATCTTACAGCTGCAAACAAACTGCTAGTAGGATATCCCTTCTTGTTGAACTTGAAGCCGCATTTCATTTGTATACACGTAAGAAGTCCTTGGGCAGAGTTGATCAAAACGAATAAAGCGCTCAGCGAAAATCGCATCATTCTATAGAGCATTTGCCTCACAGGTGTTGCGTTGAGCTGTAACATTAAATGATTAAGCTGCAGGTGTCCTTGCCTATAAGAGTAAGATTTGTTTCGTACTGTGGACATAATAGCCTCCCAAGATCAGTGACACCTGTGGTGTTCCCATAATCGGAACACATCCGAGGCTGCCAATGTAACAGGATAAGCGGGAAAACAAACTTTCTATTGTTTTATTGCTATCGCAACCTTGGCGCAACCTGGGATCTTGAGTTTGGCTGTGTTGATTCAGTATTGAATTGTTGTAAGTTAGGACATGTGGTCCAAAATCTAGGGCATTATGAAGGAACAAATTTTAGCTTGTACGAATTATTCTATAATTAAGACCCTCCTAACATAAGTTGATTGTGTCAAGTCCAGCCATTACTCTGGTCAACTAAGCCCAAGACCCTCATGGTCGACTCGGCCCAACACCCTGGCCGACTCAGTCGGCCAACACCCTGGTCAACTCCGCCAACCAACACCCTAGCCAACTTGGCCCATAACTGCCAGCTGTACTCTTCAAGCAGAGGTTGGTGGAAAAATTGTGACCTTTTCCTTTCCCGGACAAAAGGAAAAGGTTACAAGTTTTCCTACCCTGGGGGCCAGCCTGGATCAGGCAGCTAGGACAGTTTATTCGGTAGCCCAAGACAGTCAGGCGTCGATCTCCTATTAGCGCTCCAAGGAGTTTGAGCCGGAGGAGGTCCACCTGCAGGCTTAAACTCCCCAGAGCGCTAACTTGAGATCCGTGGGCTGGCTGCCTTGGGTCCCTGAACAAAAATCGCTACCTACTCGATCCTGTCTGGCCCCCAGCGTAGATTTTTCCCACCAACCTCTGCTTGGACTGTTGGAGCCAGGTGGTCAACTTAGCCAGGGCTACACAGGCCAGAGGTTAACGTCTGGGTCTTGGGCCATGTTGGCCTAGTTGGTCTGATTTGCCACAGGTCAATGATTTATGCATTTAACCCACAAAGACGTTGCCTTAACAATACAATTTGGTTGTGACCTTTGAACAGATTGGCAAACTTAAAAACAAAATGGTGGGTGAAGCCAGTTTATTTCTTTTCCATTAATAAACGTGTAGTTGGAGGAATGCCAGCAGCCTATAGATTGATCTAGAACCTATGCTCCAAGCAGACGTTGATGGGGGAAAATCATGACCTTTTTTCTCATACAAAAAATTACATATTAAGTAAAAGGTCACGATTTTCCCAATCAACTGCTGTTTGGAGTTGGAAAGTACTAGAACCCAAGCACCTACGGTACTAAATATCTAAGACTTCAACAACTTTGTAGCTGTCAGTGATTACCGTGGTACTGGTTTCAAGCTATCCTTATTAGATCTTGCTTATAGCAGCCCGCTCAACATCTGCCGGCCTCCTAGTGGGAAGGGGCCAGTTACAGCCCCGGACAGCAGAGTTTGTGCTACACAGACTACTTTCAAGCAGATCCTTTTTAATTTAAATAGAAGTTGCTCAATATACATTTATGATGTATTTCGAAAATCGCTGACACTTTGGTCCCATACTGAAGCATCCAAACAAGTTGAAAAAGTCCTAATCTGCAAAAAATATACTGTCTTGGAAGTTAGATTTAGCTGTGGTACTCTGAGTTAGACAAGGGTCTCAAATTATGCTCTTTTCCGTAAGGTTAAGGCAGCCTCTTTCAAATTGAATTTATTTCATGTAATTCAAATTTCAAAGGGAAAGGCATCTTATTCGTGTAATTCCTAGAGAGGCAACCAAATTTTGCAGTTTGGCATGATTATGATATGTTGGGAGATCTTCTGAAATCAGCGTTAAGGGACCCCCCAGGCAGACCCTCTTAAACATGTTTGTCTAGATTAAGGGTAAAAATCATAAAAGAAGGACTGAATAGACCTGGTATGTCCCTGACATGCGTCTTCCCATTCTTTGAATCTTCGACACCATATTTTGAAATGGAAGAGAGAAACTAAAAGCCTAAAAAATGAGGCTAATTTCATGGTTAACATAATGGACAATAGTGTAGGATACACTTCAATACTGTATCATAAAAAGATGTCATAGTAGAACTGTGACAACATTAGGGTAAAAAAAGTTCTGGCAGTTTGATATTGATTAAAGGATTGCAAAGGCCCGGAGAACTTTTCCTGGTCTTCTGGACTCTTATCCCTAGCGGGTTAAAACCTATCCTTTGTACAAACGTAGTCGAGCAGAAACGCATGAAGCGTTAAAAAGCGTCTACAATTTTGTTTTGAGATCGTTTCGTTGTCTAGAAGTAAGAGGCCTAGTAGAAAGGTATAAGAATGACACAGCCATGGGCTTCAAAATTCCCTTGTGAACATTGTCATTAGAACACAGGGGGAGCAAACAGAACCGGTTGCTAATTGATTATACCCGGGTGCCAAAGAATGGCGAGAAAAAACAAGTCGCGGTTTCTTCTGTGTGTTGAACGCTAACAAGACAGTGTGAAGAATTCGACAATGAGAAAAAAGTCTATTGTACTGCGTGCTACACAGTCGTGACTTAATAATGATAATACACAGCCATTCAGCGGTACAAAATGGAGCAAAGGGCAGCGATGATAGCGGTACAAAGGCCGTGTTTACAAAACTACAACTCGGGTATTAGCACTGGCGTACAACTGTGACCAACCTTGCGAGATAACGGACCGCAACTTGGCAAGAAGTAACACGGTAGCAAGATGCCACCCCCACCGAAGAAGAACACCCATCGCTTCCGCTGTCCCTCTCCTTCTTTAGCACTTGGTCACGACTTAGCTACGATCTAGGATGCATGTCTTCGAACTGTTGATAACGTCTGGGTTGTTTGTCTTGGCTTGGCTTCGGGACGCCGTCTTATTCCGGTCATCGTGTATCAAACCACAAACAATACACTCCGCTTTCCCACGTTGTTACTTTCTTTCAATTGCCATTGAGAACCCTCTGACCAATTATAACGCGTCTTACGGAAGGGGCGTGGGAGATGGGTATACGAGAACCAATCAGAGTCCAAGACCTGGACGCCATATCCAGGCATCCACCAATGGAGAGGAGGAAGACATCGCGCTAGACATTTGATAAGAGAGCCGACACAACAGTACCATCCAGATGTTAGCTATGTATTTAGCTGCTGCAGATTCGGCACGGAGTGTGTCTAAAGTCGAAGTAAAGTACACTTTTCTCGATTGCTTTAGGACAAGTCTTCAACATTCTAATCAAATAGACAAATAGCATAGTTTCAAGGTTAGCGTTATATCTTTTAAATCCATGTGAAAGACTATTCTATCAAAGACTGTTCTTTTCTATGCCCCAGCTGGATTCATTTTTGAAACACCCCTCCCGCCATTTCCTTCGAAATCCATAGGGGTCCATCAATCTCCTCAATGAAGGCCTCATTGCGTACCCCCGGTGCTTGTGCTTTCCGGTAATCTCCAAGCAGATGCAAGAATCCGGCCATTCTCAGTTTTTAACTAATTACAATTACAAGGACGGTTTAGCCTTTTTTACCGCATTGGTTTACGCGTGTTTTTGCTACATGCATATATCTAGTACCTCTTGATGAAGTCTTGTGTTGTAGTTTATTCTTGGAATGAATAAATGAAAGTATGCTAGAAAGAGGAAATTAAAAGTTGAAAAATACACGACTAAAACAGGTAAAGAGAGCGCATTTTCTATTGTTCAATTATTCTTTACAAACACAACTGAACATACAATACAATACAATACAATAGTGTAGTCGGGACAAGCAACATTTCCCAACTTGTCTTTCGCCAAAAATACAATATATGCATCTATAAGTAACTTGGCCCAAGAAGATTAAGAATCACAATGTATTGCTTTTAAACGCAGTATGATAGAAACAGTAGATAGATTAGATATACCCAAGATACAGATGTAGTCAGTGTGGCATTGGTTGAAAAGAGATCTCACAATATCGGTCAAAACAGCGCAACTGAGTGGCACCATACAGCTACAGCGGGAAGTGACTGAGCCTAAACTAACGCGACTCTAACATTTATCTACATACTCATGTAAAAGGTAAATCCAAAGAGTTTGGGCCATGTGAACTGTTTAGGCGGTAGAAAAATCTGAATTGGACTTTCAAGAATATTTTGCATCTGATGAACAGGTACAAAAGCGACTTCTGGCGTCCAATGGTATATTGCACCACCCACGGACCACATACTAGTAGTGTTTCTGAAGGAAATGCTAGTAATTTGCGCTGAGAGGTAGACGAACAGAAACAATTGCGTTGAGTTGGGTGAAGTAGTCCTTTTGAAAGTGAAAATTGACGGGAAATGTGGACTTTGCCACTTCCCTGGTAAGAGGCGAGGAAAACGCATATCTTATAACTCATTACGCCATCCGTCATCCCCTTCTTGAATTATATTCCTTTCAACTCAAGAAGAGGTTGACGTATGGTCATGGGTTTTGGAACTCAGATAACTTATAAGTAATGGCTGGCATAATGTAATGCTAATCATGCATAATTAATGTGTGACCTTTATTAACCCACTTCGTTCCTTGGTAGGACTACAATGTGAGAGTCCTATCATGTAACAGAGTCTGTAACTGAGAAAGATCGAAGAATATGTACAACGAACACATCCTGCAGTTCCAAGGGAAGCTGCTTTTGGGTTTAAACTTAAATGTAATATTAATCGTGAATTGAATACAGTGACTAGCATTCCTGACACTAGAACTACAATTATCTACGATCATAACATTAGAAACTTTGCTTCCATGGATCAAAAGCGTGATCTAGCGTTTATCATTGGAACTGCATAACCTTTGCGTCAGCCAATATGTTTCTAGATAGCGAAACTATGGATGTCCGCACGTTGATTTTTTTGTCTACAAGTGCTCGCTGCCAGGGAAGTCTGGAACTATATGACACGTACCAACTTAAACTCGGGAAATGCTAGTCACAGAAACAGGAGTGCCTTTGTATTTTGGTTTGGTGTTCAGCGCCGCATCAATGGAAGGCAATACTGTATAATGTTCATGTTTGGATAGTATTATATATTCAGTACCAAGGACAGGTAAATTTGTGTTTGGATAATGTTCAGCACCAAGGACAGGTATCTCTGTGTTTGGATAATATTTAGCTTGAAGGACAGTACCTGTCCTTCAAGCTAAATATTATCTGTTTTTTTTCTAAATATTGTCTGTTTTTGGATAATATTCAGTAACAAGGACAGGTGTATGTTTGTGTGTGGATGGTGTACTGTACCAATGGTAGGTAACAGTTATGTTTGTATGTGGATGGTGTTTAATACCAAGAACAGATGTGTCTTTGCGTGTATAGTGTTCGGTACCAAGGACAGGTGTGGCCGTGTGTGGATAGTGTTCTGTACCAAGAACAGGTGTGTATGTGTGTGTGGGTACAACTCTCTTCAACCATCGACAAAATCAGAAACCACTCTGAAATAATTCCAACGGGTCTTTCAATCTGGTCTCTGGCCCGATCAAAACAAGTAATGACATAGTATTTTATCTTAAATGAGCTCGATTTTGGCGTTTGTCTATGTGTTGTTTTCTTCTATTATCTGTCAATGCAGAAATGTTCGCGGTGGATTAATGTTCGCGGTTTTCGCGGTGACCACTTCACGGCGAACTTAAAACCACCGCGAAAATTTTTCTATTATGGTATTAGACTGCAGTCTATGGTGTTACCGCGAACTTAAATGCATTTACGGTATATGTTTATTGCTGTGATGAGTAATGTAATTAACGATTCTGAGTTGGTAGTGTTAAAGTCATTTTGAGTTGATCAGAAAAGTCATTACCCATATGTTCGATTATTTACGCTTACGTTATATGAATTGTTAAGTTCATGTTGATTGATTTTTTTTAAGGCTCCCTTAATTTGGAAATCAGTTGATGGCAACTTAAAGGACCACCCTATAAGATTGATAAATATGATAAGATGAATAGTGTGGTTGGCGGCATCAAGCACATGTATGTATGTTTGCATGTAATATACAGCGTTCACCATAAAAAACAGGTATGTTTAGCTTATGTCTGTGTGAGCAAGGGCTTGTACGTGGGAGTAAAACGTCTTAAGCAGCAAAAAACAAGTTGCTTTTGTGTGAACAACTGATCTGATTGAATATTAAAAGTCTCATTAAGAATCTCACAAGCACAACAAACTTGTCATAAGTGAAAAGTATTTATTATGCCACTGCAGCTCAACGCTCATGGATCAAAAGCGCCGCCTAACAATGTATGCTAAAACTGCAATAGCTATGGCTCCTGTTGAAAAGCACTTCACTTCACTGACATGGGACGCGCATACAGAAAATACAGGGTGTATCCCTTGTCACATAAAGTTCCAACATAGAGATTCCTTGATAGGGTATTGTATCAGTTGTAGAAAGAATCGCAAGGTGGCGATTTTGAACCACAAACATAAAGGTGCTGCATGCATATGCACCAGACTATTTTTCACACATGACCAAAATTTGTTCTTTACATTTTACAAGCAAAAAACGGATCGGTTATCCAGAAAACGACCAAAATTCAATCAAGCCACTTAAAACTATTCAAACACATATATGCATACACAGCTGAACGAAGTTGTGAACTATTGCAGTTATACTTTGCATTGCTGGGCGGCGCTTTTGATCCACAAGAGCGAAATACTCGTAACTGAAAGTAGGAAATTGCAGTACTAGTGACAACTGCCAGCCGACGCTTTCGGTCCACGAGCATAAATATGCTACAGCAGAAGGCATTGCACTTCTTGTTAAAGATAGTCAGTCAGACGAGTTGTCCAAACCCGTCCTTGGTGCTGAACACCGATAGAATATACAAGCAAAGTCACACACAAATAGGTACACAGGCACAAACGCATATGCACACGTACCTTGCATAGACATACATGCTGTAGCTGAAAAATCGCTTTGGTTTTCCAAGTACCTGTAACTTACATTTCTCAATATCACATAACACACTCTACCGACTAACCAACTGTCTTACCCAATCAACAACCATTTTTTTCCAATCCCCACTGGGCATTTAAACACTAGTAATCCGCCGTCAAAAGCAGCCAATGATGACATATGGACAAGTCAACGCTGGTGTGGTACATTAATAATGCAAAAACTACAAATTTGTTCGTTTGGCCAACGCAACTAAACTTTATGAATGGCATCATATGCAGACTGCAAAAATGATGGCGTAGGACAAAACAAGATGGGTTAAAACTAGATGGCTAGATTTTCATTCGAAATAGACAGAATAAACGTTGTAACAAGAATTAAAGTGGCGGATCATGACATCACAACCAACAATGCATTCATATCTGTAATCAAGAAGTGCAAAACTTCTACTTCTTCTACACATTACTAGACAAAACCCCGAACGGGGCATGGCTATAAAAGTGTTGTAAATGACTGTAGTGTGGTAGACTGGTATCACTTATCAAGTTGGCAATTGCACTGATGCCTTCCATATCGGAGCCATTTTTACCTGCGGCACCAACTTTGGACTCGGGCCAAACCAGCCTTCCAATTCTGCAATTCTCCAGTAACACCATTTTCTGCTCCACTCAACCTGTCACTTTGAGCCGCGCAAGCGGGGGGAACTTGCACAAACTCACACACTCAAACAATACCTTCATTTTCAGGAGGTAAAAATACTGGGTCATGTTCGAGAATCCAAATTACTAGTACGCTAGGCAAGACCAAACATGTTTCTGCCAGTTCACTCTAGCAGTGACCCTGAAGGAGAGTGATGGATGTCACTCCACCGTTCACACCAGTTTGCACTGCAGTACCTTAAAAAGTCGCAAGGGGGACCAAATTAGAGTCCTGTATAGGTCTAATTAAGACCTACTAACATTCCAAATATCACGACAATTCACCCGGTCATTCTCGAGTTATCGTCCTCACAGACAGACAGACAGACAGACAGGCGGGCAGATAGACAGGCAGATAGACAGACAGATAGACAAACAGACAAACACACACAGAGACACAGACGCACACAGACACAGGCACACACACAGGCACACACACACACAGACACACACACACAGACACACACACACAGACACACACACACACACACAGACGCACACGCACACGCACACACACACACACAATATTCTTCGTTGTTTTTTTGGGGACCCAATACTTGTTGTCTAGAACGAATGCCTCCTCCGTACGCGTTTTACACACACACTCACGCACACAGGTCCACCTGTCACGAAATCAACAACACACCTCCCCGTAATGCGAAAACAATTTGCTAATTCCCATTCTCCCATTAACGGTTGGGATTGGGGCGGTGGCTCTCACACAATGGCGGCATTGTGCCGAGTTCGGGAGTAATTTAGAAGATGAAGGCGGCCGTCTGGGCCGATCAGGTGCTTCATTACCCAGGGACAACGGTGGGGAGGAACTAATCAGTGATTGGTTCCTCACCCTACGTACGGAGCTCTGCTACAAGCTAGGCATTCCCATCTGTTGCACGGAGACATCTAATCTTTTATTTGGTCTGAAACCAATCTGAGATAAACCAATCGAAGATTGGGGATAATCAGAAATCTCCATATGACTCACAGTGGGGCCTTCGCACTCTTTTAGCACACATATTCGCGTGGATTCTGTCCGTCTATTTGCCTTGCGGGGAATATGAAGGAGGGTTAGGAGCTAGAAGGAAAGCTTTTGTGTGTTTTGTTAGATCTTGCATTAAGGAATACAGTAATTGCACTGTTAGTGTTTATGTTCACTCGCGTGAATAATTGTATTGGTATGTATAAAGCCACCCAAAACTTTCTGATATAGACTAATTCAGATTGACTAATATCTCCGTGTAAAACACTTAGCTAATAAGACAACATTTTCTGGAATTAAGAATTGAGCATTAAGACGTAAAGAATCAAGAATTAAGAACTGAAAATGGTCAATCGAAGATATGATATAGAATTAAGAATTGAGAATTGTGAATAGGCAATTAAGAGTTAGGAATCAAGAATTAAGAGTTAGGGATTAAGAGTTGAGAGTCGAAAGCCAAGAGCCAAGAATCAAGAATTGAGAATAAAGAATTTAGAACGGAGAATTGAGAATTAAGAACTGAGAATTGAGAATTAAGAACTGACAGTTGAGAATCAAGAATCAGGAATCAAGAATCAAGAATTGAGAATCGAGAATTGAGAATCAAATATTGAAAATTGAGAATCAAGAGTTCAAAATTATAAATAAAAGAATTCTGGAATGAAAGCACGCATGTAAACGTGTGCATGTAAAGGTCACGTGCCAGACTGAAATATGGCACATGGATACTCACAACTAACGACACTCTGACATTTCACTGGAGGAGAATGTTTGATCACGTTACCGGCAATCCCCTAACACAGACGCCACAAGGTCGCCTGACCTAAACACATGAAACATGAAAACCTAGAACAACATTGTTCAGCATGTCTACTCGGATTTTTACCTTCGCTAAGAAGGTTATGTTTCCAGAAGCATTTGTGTGTGCGTTAGTTTGTCTGTGACTAAGATAAGTCAAGAATGGCTGAATGGATTGACTTCATATTCGATATGTTGGTAGGTCTTGGCGAGACTTCGAAATGGTTAGATTTTTGGTCCCCTAGCGGCTTGCTATTTTACTGCAGCGAAACGTCCGGTTTTGATATCTCGTGTTCCGCACAAGCTATGGCCACGATTTTTTAGTTGGTTGATGTTTTTTTTTTTATTACTCCAGTGTTTCAAGTGTGTCAAACATCGAGCACTCGAACAATTCAAACATTTTGGTTTTGTCTTTTGATACCTTTTTTTTATATATCTGAAAGACGCACTGTAGAACATGTAGAACCTTGAACACTGTTTTGAATTATTGAAAATTATGAATGATAACCATTTTTTCTATTAAGGACGCACATATCAAAGTGGTGTTTGATATCCACTGGAGAGAGTTTAACCTTTCGTACCGACGAACAAAATACGCCCGTGTAACCAGAGTTAATTTCGTTAAAAGCCTGGGTTAGTATCCTTGGGTAACAACCTATTTCTGCTACCGGGCATCAAAAGCCCGCATTATTGTGATTCTCCGCGTCCATATTAAAAAGTCCTGTCAATATCCAATATGTTTGCTAGATGGTAGAAGGGATTGGAGTGATTTAAACATTACTTAAAAGTGAGATGTTTTAGCCTAATTGATTCTTAAAGCCAGATGGGGACGATTTTCGGTCGTGATCCCCGAGTAAGCCATAGGGGCAAATCACCGCACGTGCTCACAAATCAACCCCGCACGTGAGCGAGCCAAAACCGTGCTCACGTTTGTTTAAAAATAAACTTGAGCTGAGCACCAAAGCACACGGTGTTTTTAGAGGGATATCTGTGGGGTTTCTGTGCTATATGCGGATATCATTGTTGGATGTACGGTGGTATTTTTGTTAACCACCTGCCCCTAGGATATAGGGATACACGAGTTCACATGTGCAGACATGCCTGTCGGCCAGAATCGTTCCCAAAAGGGCACAGCATACGAGTATGTTCTAATTGTGTGATGTCTGTTACATTCTATTCGCTAGGAAGGATTTGTTTTTTCGTAGCGTTGTTTTAGAAGCACAACTCTGAATCTTATCGACGGATTGATTGGCATTTGACTGATTGACATTTACATGTAGTATGTGGTAATGTTTTTACGACAATTAAAGAAATTATTAGATATTGGGCTCTCGGCGAAAGTCCAGTTTTTCGTGTTCAGGACACGCTATATGGTCAGGTTTTTCGTTTGGTAAATTATGCAAATTAGGACTTAATTTGCATTATTAGGAAACTTTATATTTCAATGGTGTCAAGTGACGGGAACTTCATACTCATTACAAATCTACAAATGTTACTTGGATCGTGAAAAATATACATGGATATAGCTCATGAAAAAAATTATTTGCATGATGTAGAGACAATTACAAGTACTAATGCTTATGTTTACACTTATGAATAATCATACTAGTGACATACGTAGGTTGAATAAAGTAAGACATAGACTGACACAAATTATGTTAATGTGGAGATAAGTTGCATACTAAATAAGGAAATGTTTCAATACGTAGTTTGGAAAGCTGAGATAATGGATTGCTATGAATTATGGTGAAATGTAACTTGTTTGTATATATAATGAGAAAAGGCGCGCACAGACGTATTGGTAAATGATGGGGACTTTATATTTGTGACATACGCAAGCTATGTAACGCTAGTTCACCTTTATCCGTGGAGTAACCTATATCCGTTGTTTGTCAAAACAGGGTATTTAGGTACATCAATTCGACGGGTGGTAGTTTTAAACTCCAATGTACTGAAAATAGTGAAATTTTAAACCAACGTCCGTAAACGTGATATCCTCAAATACCCTGTTTTTAAAAGCAACGGATATAGGTTACCCAACAGATAAATGTGAACTAGCGTTAGAAGTGAATATTTCATACTTTTGTCATAAAAAATTAGTTAATAGTTACAGATGATATTGCTTGGCGAAGTTATGGGTTATTTATTTATTTATTTATTTATTTATCGAAATTTAGATGTTTTTTAAATGTCAATAAATGCCTTACAGACAGTATTAGCAATATTATAAACTGGAGAGAAATACGTTTATAACTCAAATGTAAGCAATCCGATTCACCATCAGTTTATACTGTTTAGAAATGTGACACATCCTAAAATTTGCAGCCCCGTCTGTTATATCTTCCAACTTTATTAAACTAGAATCCCTGATTATCTTAAAACGTATTCTAAACGAATACATTTAAATAGTGTTGAAAATAGAACAAAAAATAACTCCCAGATTTACATAATTTATGCATTAATTGGGATAACCTTTAAATAATCAAAATATCTCACAAGTATGAAATAAGTAGCTACAAGACCATCATTCACCAACAAGGAACTATGATACTTTCGCATGAATTATGCAAATCATGTCCTTATGTCGTCATATTTGGCATCTTTAAATGATCCACCTGCTATGAATCATGTACGTTATATACATTCAAGTCCTATATCATTGAAAACATTGGAATTATGGATTTTCCTCGTTAATTATGCAACTCAATTGTTGATTTGCATAATTTACATTCCATTAGGTAAAACTTCATGCAATATTCCTGCATAGCAAATATCATCACAGTTCATTCATACTCCCCCGGACATATTGACCTTTGTTTTATCAACATCTCCCACGTACCAAATGTCATAACAATCCACCCAGAGGTTCTCAAGTTATGCTGACTACAAATATCTGGAAACACACACACAGACAGACAGACACGCAAGCACACAGACAGACGCACCAAAATTATACATCCATTTTTCTCAATAAGCAAATTCAACAGTGTTCATTACGTTTTGCGATATATTTTTGGCTACTTTCGTATTTACTAGTTTCCGGCAATTTACAGTGATATCAGTGAGGCGTGAACTTGAGCTCTACTGGAAGTGCTTGACAGATAACCATTTCTTTCTAGTTGAAATACGAAGAAAATGCTCTCAAACATTACGACAAATTCGTAGATTTCAAGGCATGAAGAACATGACCCACGCAGTCCTGATCACAGTTCACCCTTGTTTTTCTCACCAGGTACATATGTACCTACTGATTTTCAAAGGGACATTGACTGGAAAGAAATAAACACAATGATTTAAAATTTGGTGGATATTGATAAAATTATCACACGTATGCCCCGCGTGATACGTGAGGTTCATTAAAAGTACGTTTCCGGTTAGACACAAAATTCATTTTCTTCTTTTCCAGACGTTTGGTCATACGTGCAGCGCTACAGTTTTGTTACAAAGACAGGTGAACATGTCTACTTTAGTTCGTTTTCTATCTCTAGATCTCTCTCTCTCTCTCTCTCTCTCTCAACAATATGGAAAATGTCATTACGCAAGATCAATACAATATTGCAGAAAATTTGGAACATGGTCCATTTCAAAACCATTAAAAAAATCATTCATAGCCTACACCTAGTCTGGGCTTCCTTGAGATTATCATGATATAAAATACATTCAATACGAAACACATACTATTTAGACAGCTGTATGTGTGTCTTCTCATTGATGGCCCTGTAGCTCAATCGGTCGCAGTAGCAGAGGCTAGCTACAAGGCAACAGGTTGACGATACAAGTCACTGAGTAGACACCGCGCCGAGAGAGTGGATGAGACCAAGAGGGCGGCCGTGCACAAAATGTAGGGACAATCTACAAAACACCTGGACCCCACATAGGCCCAGAACTGTAAGAAGCAGATAATAGTAGAGTCAGTCAAGGGAGAGGTTCCAACTTTTAAAGGTGAATACATTCTGACATGAAAGTTTGACAGATGAACATGACACATTGCGTTGAGTATAGTGGGATAAGATATCGGTATAGATTGTGAGATTGATGATTGATGCCTAAAAGGAAAATAGAAATATACGATAAACAAGATGCTAATAAAATAAGAGCTATTTACCACTATTATTGGTGACCGTCCTATCTTCAGATCAATGAATACGAAAAAAGAAAGTTCAGCGACAGTTTTATCTAACTATTCATACAAATGAATTCCACATTAACATCATTATTGCTTAATTTTGTGCACCATTACCTAAGCTCTTTACAGTCCAAAACTTAGTTCAGTCCGTCAATACCATCTCCAGTTATGCCGATTCAAACTTTAAGACGAAAGTGTCCCTGCAGTCGCAGAAAAGCTGCTAGGAGGAGCAAGACTATGTCACTTCTTTTTTTAGCCCCAAAACTATCTGATCCTCCCGTTTTGTGACTATACCGTCTTTAGATAACAAAAAGTTCCCAAAAGTTCCATAACAAGCCGCTAGGGGACCCATTTCGAGGTCTCATCAAGAAGTTACCACACATAACATACAATCCATGAGTTATTCTTGACTTATACTATTCAAAGACACCAAAAGCTACCTTCGGGCAAAGCTAATCACAGAAATGATTACTAAAAATCTTCAATGAAGTTACCATGGAATGACTGCTTTCAATTGTATATTTATGTCCCTTCCGTTGCAATTTTGTCAAATTCTATGAGAAACTATGAACAAACATTCACGTCAAAAATCCGTATGGAGCAAACCTGGGCCAAAACTGCGAGCGGTAATGTGTCCTGTTGTTTAGCTTCACTACAATATTTTACCCTTATACCCTTAATATACCTTTAGTAAAGTTAATCTACCATACGAGTCAAATTCGTTTACATGTCAAAACTGTGCAATAGAGTTATATGTAATAGTTTAAACAAAAACAATCATCAATTTTGTACGTCTTATCAACTGCACCTTCTGCATTACCATTTGACGTTCTCTCTTGTATCCCCTAATCTAAAAATTTAATCGTTGGGGCACCACAGAAGATCTAACGACCAACTTTCTCCACCCTTTTTGGCTTCTGTTTTTCTCAATGTATCACTACGTGCCATGCCTATCCATTATCTGATATCATCCTCTCATCTTTTCCGTTTCCTATCCATCTATTACCCTGCTTGGACGTTTCCTTGTAGTTTGTTACGTTATATAAAATGTTGTCGTGCGTAAGCCACTTAAGACGATGACAAACACTTTATACATTAACTCCAAACTTTAACATTTAGCGGGCTTAAATAGCTTGACGTGTGAATGTATAGTATAAAATGACCAGTGAAGATGATTGATATAAAACGGAGGAAATACAAGATAAATGGCGACAATTTCTGTGATCTTATGACGTCGTACTGACGTCACCATCACACCGTTACGAAAGAGGACGTCTAACGTAACCGGCATATCAGTGAAAGTTTGCGAAAGATTTAGGTCCTTTCTGATGTCCCACTCTCACTACATACTCCCATCTGCGGTAAATTTGTTTAAGCGGGGGAGAATCCCACGTCGTGGCTTAAAATCAATCCCTGCTCGTAAAAGCAATTCAAGGTTATTTGAGTTCATACGTCGTACTTTGAAAACAAACAAAAAATTAAGTAGAATGTTGAAAAGAGCTTGAAAAGAACATTTACCACAGTGCTGACCTATCTTTTAGGTCTGCAAGAACCAAAACCTTGCTGACGTAAGTCTTCTGATGTTTTGGTGATCTTTTAAGTCGGCTAAAATGATAAGTTTGTGAAGGCCGAAGCTTATCTTCTGCTGTAACTTGTAAGATTTGTGCCGAGATATCGTCTGCGGCGCTGTGATTGGTCGGCGGGATTTGGTCAGACGGGCCGACAGACGAGACAAAGGGGGGACGATCAGGTGTCCGGAGTCGTCCCAACACAAGTAACTCCAGGGGGGACCCTCATTACCCTAGTCGTAGGATTGGAACCTAAGTAGCACAGTCTCAACCTATTAACCTAATGTAATTAGCCCGTGTTAACACAATCACACGTCAACAACTTATTTAAACCCGCCCCCACGGCCTGGACGCCACACAAGCTTTTTTTTTACCTCACCTTCGATGTCATCACAAGTTTCTCTCTGAGTGACATTTTGTGAGCCGGAAGTCCCGCATATATTTGCCAAGTTTCCATGGCACTCCTATCCCACTTGTATGGAGGCAGCTGTACTTTCTATCCATTCCAAGTGCCGGGGGTGAACGTGGTTAGACCCAGCGCTGTGGTGGGGTTGCCCCGTGCGTACCAGCGACCGGACCCGCTCTTGTCAGTGTACCCGCCGCGCCATTGCCTACGCCAACAGCCACCTGTAGTGGTCACGGATATGTCGTCCTCGTCGGAGCGTTCCCCGAGCCCCGAGGAGAAATCCCCGGCCTCTCCTCCCACAAGAGCCGCTAGCACAAACTCCACCTCCTCGGCACCGATCATCAACTTCTCAATTGACGGGATTCTTGGACTGCGTGACCGCGGGGAGGAAAGCAGGGTTCCTGGCGGCGGGGAGGGCTCAGACGAACCCCCGAAAACATCCGACGCGGAAATTACCAGTCTTTCGTCCTTATCTGCCGCCGACCCACTATCACTCCCGGGGATGGACGACCCGAGATATCGGTTCTCCTGGCTGCAATGTACGCGGTACAAACCGCCAAAACTCCCACGTAAGTGTTTATATAATATAAACCTTCTCACGCCTTCACAAAAAAATACCCGTATTCTCCTTTTAACAACAGTTCATTCTTTATTCATTGTTCATGGCATCAAAATACGGTTATACAAAGAAAACGTTATTTCTAAGAAGCTGTATACAGTCTAGGATGTAGTCATTTTCGTCTAGGTGGTCTAAATAGATAGCTTGTATCAGAACTATCTTCCAATTGTTTCATATATTTGCGCCAGAGGCAAAAACCTACATGTCCTTTGTGCGTACGGTTTCTTTAAAGGCCCAGCGAAGCAGATTAATAAGCAGTACTCTGCGCGCACACACAGAGCTACTGACCCTTCTAGTGTATAAACATGTGTTCAAAGAATTCCTTCGAAGAACATCTTTTCGACGCCAACTCTTCACAAGAAGGAATATGACAAAATGTAACGTTTAAAACGACTATGAACTCCCAGTGTTTTGTTTCTTTCGTGTATCAGTCGCGGATACTGTACGCAACATTTCTTTGACATGCTATGAAGACAACAGTCATTCTGACAAAATGTTATGTGACAGAAATGATTGAAAACCAACGGCCTGAAAAATATATCATCTTCAATGCCAGACGTAGTTAAGTATCAATTAAAACCTGTCTGAAGCATACATGTTATATGTTCTTGGTAATGCTAGAAAGAACATTGCCGAAATGACAATAACACCGAACGTGTGCTTGTACTTAATAAGCGAATGCTTCCCTGTTGAACAATTCCCTGAAGTCTAACCCCAGTTGTAGACGATATTTGCCAAATTTTGAAACATTTGATTTCATAAACAACGCATTTATATGTAAAATATAGATTGTGTTTTACTACATGTAAACGCTATAATGCTGCACTGGAGAAATGTCTATGGTCCCATTCTCTCGTTTGCAACGAGGTAGTTATGTTTGGGTATATGACAAACATTACATTATCAATAGAATATTTTCTGGTTAGATAGAATATCAGCACAATAAATAAAAAAGAACTTGTCTTGTGCCTACTTAAAATGTCGTTTCTTACCTGTAGAAAAAAATCATAAATTCATCTCCATTCTAGCGTCTCTACCTCAATAAAAAGATACTTATTTCCCCCGCAGTTATGACGCGAGCGTAAACAAATCATCTCTTAAACTCAACTCTTTGTGAAGTATAAAAGGAAAAAATCTTATGTAGAATGAGTGTCATTTTAGTTTATGGATATTTAGGTTTATAATATCGATGTATGGCCCTAGATTCGGTCAGTGTTAGCCATGCTTCTTTCACCAACACAGAGTAGCTTCATTTCTTCATGTAGGACAAATATTTTGAGCACTGCATGTACTGAGATACTGTCGTGAAATATCCTTGTATTCTTTTCCACAAGCAAATTCACTCTAGCGTTGTTTTGAAGGGTGACAGAGTATTTTGTGTTCTCGTTTAGAGGAGAAATTTCGCGGTATACACCACCTCATCACTACGTACGCTGTGACGTTTTACCTCTGCCGGTACGTCAGACAAAAAATGCCGTACCTTACCCGCCATATTTTCTACCTGTACGGCCGCGCCGTAGCGAGACAAAAACATGCGCGCGCCGCTGCTTGGTTTTCTGTGAACTCATTTCCCGCCATTTTCAGGTGCCAAACGAAAAGATGGGAGCAAGAAGAGGAAGCTTGGGCGGAACCCTAGAGTACCGTTCTCCGCACACCAGGTCGCAACGCTGGAGTCCAAGTTTCGGCGGACACACTACCTGAGCAGCGTGGATGTTTCCGAGCTCTCCGTGGCGCTCAACCTGTCCGAAAATCGGGTATGTAACCTTCTGTTGGCTTTATGTGTTTACCTGTTCTTATAGATATATTACCGGTGGTAAACAGAGTAAAATCATCTGCAGAAAGCTCACGATTTTTGTTTTATCTGCTGTCGAGGACAACGGATGTGAGTTTGATAGGAAAATCCGAGTGCTTGACAACATTTCCGTCCGTTTTCCTTTTTTTTTTTGCCCGCTGTCACCGCGTTTGCTGCGCGGGCGTCTGACAAGGTGAACGGTGTTATTATACCAGCCATGGCATTATAGAAATGTCAAAGCTAAAAGCTTCACTGCCAAGGACAGTGTAAAAAACAAACAAGGTGCAGCGGGCATGTATAGAGAGCTAAATTTATATTGATAAATGCGCTGTCTCTATGTTTTGAAAACGATATAACAGTTCAGGCTCAAGACCGGGGCGATTTTGTAAATTATACACATAACAAACTGCTGTTCAACCAATATATTTGAGCTTTTTTGCCTGAAATTCAAAATGATACGTTATGTCTCGTATAATGGCCTATTTCACGGAATAACAGAAACCTCAAGAACAACAACAACAACAACAAACAGATACAAAAGACTTAACAATGCCAACAAAAAGAGCAAATAAACAACTCTATTTGTGATTGTTGAATGATAGATTCAAATCACCTTGTTTGTCTATTTCTACATTTTGAAGTACCAGTCTCAGATATCGACTCTGGGCAAAGCTAATGTTGTGTTATGGAAAAATGTTGTTAAACATTTGTTCAGAGTAAGAGCACTTACTCGAAATTTTACTTTATTTGATCACAGTCTCTAAATCTAACTGGTGGAATGACTTAGACAGAACCTATAGCGTTTGGTTTATCTAGCCTTTGTAAACTTCTGAAGCGACGGCGTTTATTTCTCGGGGATCGCTGATCGTGATTTTTTTAACTTGGACTGAGGTCCTCTATGTTGGGAGAGGAATTTTGCTGCCCCATTCGGGCAAATCTATTTATGGTTTGAAAACCGCGAAACAGCGTTCCCCGAAAATTAACAGCGCCGCTCAAAAGTAGGCAAAGGTTTATCTTGCGGCAAGTTGCACGTAACATTCCGGTCAGCTTTTATACATTCATCTTTTTAAAACTCCCCAAACATTCACACAGTAAAAAAAAAGTAACAGAAAAAAAGGTGGTGTGAAATCAAATACGTCCCGTTGGGCTGGTACATATGTCTTAATCCTAGCATTTTGACAAATCCGAATGGTGTGTGTTTCTTTACAAGAAATGTAACCAAAGCCTTTCTGTCTGCCCCCTCTACACCCACACTACCTCCAATACACACTCGGCTCGCAATAGATGTACAGCATCATACTAAATATGAGAAAGTGTATTGGCACTTTTGCACTACGTAAACGCTGGCAATATTGAGAGAGTTAGATATACACTTTTCCACCGTTTTCGGGCTTGCTATACGCAATGAAATTTTCTTACTAAACTAGAACAATTGTATTTTGGAATTGACAATATGAAATAAAAAGAAAAAATATTGAAATTGTTGGTCATTGAAGCTCCTCCTCTTGTTTTTGTTTGAGTAGACTTTAGGTAAAAATGTTTGGTGTGAAGGCTTGCTTATATGGCTTGGGTAGTCAGTATATTTACGTGAGATACCTCTATGATATAGCGATATGCATGCTTCGAATTCATACCTTGAATGTGTATTGTTCCTTGTAGGTAAAAATATGGTTTCAAAACCGCCGAGCCCGGGAGAGACGAGAACGGGAGAACCGGGAACAGGGCCGGTTGCAGGCGGCATCGGCGGCGGCCGGAGTCCCCCTCCCCACCGTCTCGTGGCCGGAGAGCCAGCCGGCGAGTCAGGGCTCGCCCACGCCAAGCCCTACTCACCCATACGCGCCCACTGTCGGACAGGGGACCTCGGCGTTCACTCCTGTGTCATTCACCTATTGAATGGACTATCGCACAATCGGGTATGCTTGTGTGCCATCGATTTCAAACAGTCGTTATTTTTTGAATGTGTACAATTGCTACAGTTGGTCGAAAAACTGCAAATGGCGACAAACTTGGGTATGTTTTCATAGTTCTGTTTTGTGCAACGCGCGTCATTTTTGTACCATTTCCAGTGCCATATAGACGTCATTGCTGTACTGTAATGTAGTAATAAGAAAACAAACATGTAAAAAGCACATGAAAGAGAAATGAGACTTTTGTAGCACAGCCAAAATTGATGGTGACTACAAGGATACAGTGTAGAACCGACGTGGAGAAAAACATATGATACGCGATGTTGTTTGGGTTCAGATGGATTTAACGCACTCTTTTGTAGCGTAAATGTTATTTCAAAAAAGATAAATGTATCATTTATATCATTTTGTAAATCATGGCTTGAAATTGTGTGTAAATGCATCTTACAAATTGTTTTGCTATCGATAGTACTGGGGTTCGGTTTTTGCGTATGATATTTGTGAATGTGTATTCAACGCGAACTAGAAAATGGAGATGTTTATATGGACACGCGAATGCAATACGTAGCTTTGTACTATATCAAAAAGGACATTTTTTTTTTAGATATATCAAAGAAGTGCAGTTTTTACATGCAAAAGAAATATTTTTGTCCGAAGCCGTGAGTTCTTTGTACAGTAAGAGTACTTGCGTAGACTGACAATGCCATGTTAAACGTTGTCTTCTCGAATATGTGAATGTTTTAGATAACTATAAAGTTTGAAGGCTATATTTTATAGTTTTTAAGCCTGTACATGTAAATTCAATCGTGTAGTTTTGTACTTAGGAGAGAATATACTGTCTTGTTAGACCAGAATGTTGTATTCTAAGCTCGAGTGATGTTGTATACTTGCCATGACTTCGCCACTTTGAAAAAATGGACATATACTAGATTTTGTATACTGTAAAGTAGTGTCTTTCGCAAAAAAAGTACCTTGGAAGAATGACGTATACATTTGTGATATGAATATGAAAAATAATTTCAAATAAATATTGTTTTCTTGAAACTACGAAATGTTTGTGTATACGTCATTTCCATGATTTTTTTCGTCATCTGTTGACGTGTAGTTAGTTTCACGCTCGCTCTCTTGTTGTGGCTGACTTTAGAGGTTATTTCGTGGAAGTTTTTCGACAAAAACAATACAAAGAATTCAACAAATGTAGCATACAAGTCTCTAGTAGCCTCTACTAGGTCTTCCTACGGGGGTATGGATCGAAGAATTAGGCAAAAAAGGGGAGTAATTCGCCAGGAGAGTCATTCCGCTGTAAGGTTAAATTCCCCCCCCCCCCCCTCTAGTTCACAAGCTATACTCTCAGGTCAGCTAACTCCTTTGGCAAGTTATTTGTATCTTTAGCCGGTGTCTACAATATTTCTAGCGACCTATGGAGTCTTGTAGAGACTAGGTAAATCCAGGACATGTGGTCCCTCTGTTGGCGGCCGGTGCGAGGCTTGGAAAGCTGGATCATCCGAGCTTATGGGGTACTTATACCGTATGTTAAACGGCAGGTGGCTTGTGTATAGAGACTACTGTGCAAGCTTTTGTTTTTGTCTGGAACTGTGCGGGCAATGTTTTCCTACAATATCTCATTTCTCAACAGGTGTTGTTGACAACAAGGGTAGACACTTAAGTCACTTCTTTAACATTATTGTCAATCTAAAATAAAGATAAAATTAGGAAAGATGCAAGAAAAAGAAGACAAGTGCACGTTTTCTAGATTTTGTCAATGAAAGTTTTATTCTTCACTTCTAGTCTTCACTGAATTGAAACGTGCTGAACAAATATGGCACTCTATGTTTGATGCCGTACAAATATGGCATTGTATGTTTGGTGCCGTAACGCTATTTCACCTTTATCCGTTGGGTAACATATATCCGTTGATTTTAAAAACAGGGTCGTAGGAGATATCACACTGACGGACGTTGGTTTCACATTGCAATATTTTCAGTATATTGCAGCTTAAAACTTCCATCCATCGGCTTGATGAGCCTAAATACGATGTTTTGAAAAACAACGGATATAGGTTACCCCACTGATAAAGGTGAACTAGCGTTACAAATATGGCACTGTACTTTTAACTTTCCACGCGCCGCTATATGATGTTATGTACATAGCTCTCCTCGGTCGGCGCTACAGTATTCCCCTTATTTGTTGGATTGCCTGGAATTGACTTAGAGTAGAGTTATAGTTGTAACTCTGAGGTTGTGAGGAAGTCGGATTTGAGAACGGCAAGACAACATCGCAAAACTGCCTTCCGAAAAACTGTGCTAGCCTTCACCAGGCCTTCCTACGGGGGTACGGGGATCGTAGAACTCGAAGAAAAAGGAAATTGGCCAGGGGAGTCAGTCCATGCTTAGGTTCATGTTTCTTCTATAACTAACTCCTCTAGTAGCAAAACTCCCCTGGCAAAGTCTTCTCCCTATGATAGCCATAGTAGTCAGTCTGGTAGAGACTAAAACTGTGCCTTCACTAAGGGTGTATTTTTAGGAAAGATACGACGTCTGTTTCGCCATAATGGCTGCTGTATCATAATTTCTATGGTACAGTTTTATCATAATTTCTATGGTACAGTTTTGTCATAATTTCTATGGTACAGTTTTATCATAATCTCTGTGGTACAGTTCTAAAGTGGAGGGTAGGATTTTACATCTGAAGTTCTTTCTCATGAAACAATATCCCGAAAACAATATCGTGGAAAAGCGATATTCCATAAATGATCACATCCTGCATTTTTAAGCAAATAAAACAAACAGTACATGGTGATATTTTCCTAAGATAACGTCAAAAATAGTCAGTGAAACCAGAGAAGTATGACTCATCACTTCAACAATTTCTTTCGAAATGCAACAAGTCGTCTGAAAATGACGTCATGAGCCGCCCAAATCCCGCGCCCTCCGCTGTTGTGGTTACCCGCGACAAAAACATGCTGATTGGTAATCGGTGGGGGAGGTCTGTTTTGTTGACAAGATATAAAAGGGAAAAGAATAAGGCAATCTATATCGTGTTTCAAAATTTCTAGTTTTCTAAAGGAAACAGGATCTTTGTAATGCGAGTACGCGTTAACTGTGAACTGAATATCGTGCACTGTATTCTATCATTCAAAGAGCTTTACTCTAACAATTATTTGAATGCATAAAGAAAAGACCAACAGGACGGGTCTCTAAATTGTTCGACAGAGAAAAGGAACATTAATACAATTAAGCCATTTTGTACCCCTTAGGCAAATGGTATTGGTCTTCTAGTGTTGTTTGAAAAAAGATAATTAGAAGTAGGGGGCAAAATAGCAATTGAATAAATAGGCTTACAGGCGCGTTCCGTGATCATTTCTATACACGTAAAAAAAAGGAAAAACAAAATATGACAGAAAAAAAACTGGATATACTGTTAGAATAACGCTGTTAAAAAGCCCTATTTGGTCAGTCTTTTCTCGCTTTGTGAGGATACTAGAGTAAGGCAGTTGTTTTGTGTCTTTCACAGTACATAATCCTTCTATTAGCCTCTCGGAAATGTACGAAAGAAGTCCCTATGGCAAGGATATATCCCTTTGGTTTGTATGAAGACACAAGGCCATACCTAAGAGCCAACTACTGTCACGGCTTTTCTAAAGGAGAGAGTGCGCTAGACAGTCGAGCTTTGGGTTCCAATGAAAACATTCGTAATTGAGCGATAAGCATCAGTGATAAGAGGGGTATTTTCAACGCAAGTAGGGGTGGCAGGGCGAGTTTTTACTTTGTACCTAATGCCTACTGACCTGTATGTTTGTAATTAGCACACAGGGATATGCGATGGTCCGTGGAATAATACCCAAACAAAAAACAACACACACACACACTGTATAGCCTCACCAGTCGTGCTAATATTTCTGTACATATGGTAAGATCCTTTTTTCTACTAGACGGTGATCGCGCTGCGCTCTCACTGCGACCTAAAACGGATGTGTGTAACCTTCGATTTCATACTGGGTATACATGTATCATACAAAATGTTAAAGTGTGACTGAAAAGACAACAAAACACACAAATCGTAAAATATAGTTTTTTTCTGTACAATTCGTTGGGCGATATGTCAAATTTTAGGTCGCAGAGAGAGCGCGGGAAGAGCGCCGTCCTAGTTGAAGGGGGTATAACTTCATAAGAACGCGGTCAAATTTTGCTAGTGTCGCATCGTACGTCTTTTTGTCGTAGGATTTTAAAGCAGGACAACTACGGTCTAATACCCCTTTCCGAAAGGACGGCGCTCTCACTGCGCTCTCTCTTCGACCTCAAATTTGATATATCGCTCAACGAATTGTGCAGAAAAGAAACGGATCTTTTTACACCTTTTGTGTTTTGTTGTCTTCTCGGTCACACTTTTATATTTTGTATGATATACCCAGTGTGAAAGCGAATGTTACAGGTATCCTATTTAGGTCGCAGTAAGAGCGCAGCTAGATCGCGGTCCAGTTGAAAGGGGGCCTGACATAGCTTTTTCGGTAACGAGAATTTTCTACGACAAAGGCACAGCCATACTAGAATGCCATCGGTTTTAGATCGTAAGACGATCGCACGACGATTGTGAGACCAATGTGACCAGCTGCAGGGCCCTATGAAGAAAACAATAATATTCGTGTCCATAGGAAATAAGATACCGTAGTGCCTTTAGCTTCTCCGCCAACTCAACCACCATTCGGACACCAAGCACTTACAGGAGATGGCTTACAAAGCAGAAGAGCTTTGCAAGCTGCACGTAGACAATATCTTAACTACGGTAACCACCCTCAGGTACGTTGTGAGGTTACAGCATATCCAGAGCACAAGATATTAAAAAAAGGAAGTTCCACTGCAGAACCTTGAAAAGTCGCAAGGGGGACCAAATTCGAGTCCTGTAGAGGTCGCCTCAAGACCTACTAACATTCCAAATATCACGACAATTCACCCGGGAATTCTAGAATTATCGTCTTCAGATACACAGACAGACAGACAGACAGACAGACAGACAGACAGACAGACAGACAGACAGACAGACAGACGGACAGACAGGCGGGCAGATAGAAAGATAGACAGACAGATAGACAAACAGACAAACACATACACAAACACAGACACACAGACGCACAAACACACACGGACACACAGAACCCGGACACCCCCACCAGACCCATTAGACCACAGAACACCACACACACACAC
>NC_049979.1:28394286-28478531 GCF_000003815.2 Branchiostoma floridae
CCCAGTCTTTCAATGAAGACCAGGGCCGATTTAGGACATGAGTAAGGATTCTGATTTGTTTTATTCGTCTTTTTCGTTTTTCTTTCTTTCTGTTTATGTATACCTGCTGTTCTTATACTACTCATGTTATAACATTCTATGTTACTTACGTTACCAGTTGCTTCAAGTTTTAACTATTTTATTTGTGAACGGGCCATCCAGTATTCTGAAAATTCATTTAACAGAAAACAGAAAAGAAATCAATCTTGTTCGTTCTCAGCGGTATGGTATTTAATTTTCCTTGATGTTACAAAAGACGTCAGGCGTGTTCATATCATTCCGTCATGACATTCGGAGTACAGTTGACGCCATTCCTTGGAAGGCACGCGCCCTTTCTAAGTAAGATAACAAGTATATAAAATCACTTTGTTCCCAAACGCTCAAAGAGCTACAACAAGTCACCGAACACTGTACACCCTACTTCCAGGTCTCCAACCCACGACATACGTCTTATATAAGTCTTATGAACTGATGTCTTCCCATAGTAGGGCATGTATTTGTGTGTGGGCGTAGGCCGACGTGACGGAAGAACGTAGGGAATCCCTTCTAGGAAAATCCCCCCCACCTGACATACATACAAACACCTTATGTAACAACTTAAAAGTGACGTACTTATATGGAATGAGTCAAACCCACGTCAGTGGACGTAGGAGTTTCCCCCCTACGCACTAAAACAAACCTAATCCCCAACATTACATAACGGTCATAACATCTACGTGGGAGTAGCGTCTACGTGCTTACGTTGATACTCAAGGAAGTGGGTAGGAAGAAGGTGTTTTAATGGTAGAAGCACTTAAAGGTGGGGTAAAGTAAACTTTAAGATTACATAGTACGGATAAGGTTGTACATAAGGGGTTTGGCCAACCAAAAAAGCCCTTAATAGGCCACGTAAACGTCTTTGCTTGTCACTTCATAACCCCTTTTTCTTAATATTAACCTTCTAGAATACCTACTGTCAATGTCTAAGATGCTGTATAAGACGTTTGCTATCGTATTCTTTTTCTAAGAAACCACGCAGGGTTGGAAAGCAATACACTTTTGAAATAACAAAAAAGGTCGAGTCGACATGGTAATTCATTGCCAAGTAAAAAGATTATCCTTTAAAAGCAGGTGGCTGTAGTAAATGGGCTGTGATATTGTAGAGTGTATGTCAACTGGTGGGTTGGAACAAGTTCACTACAGGTGAAGGCACTACTGAGAAATCAAACGGTTCTATGTATTTAGAATCATATGATCTTTACACGTGTGTTACTTGAACTTCATGATAAGGCCACAGCAAGTAAATTTTATGGATGACATCCTCTGCAGACTGCAAAAATAGTGCGATAGGGCGAAAATAAACAAGATAGGTGAAAAAAAAACACAAGATGGCTACATTTTCAAAAATAGGTACCATAAAGTTGTGGTGACTGTTGTAAAAATAATTAAAGGGACAAAACATGGTATCAGAGCCAACAAGGCATTCATTCCTGTATTCAAGACATATACTGGTGTGGTAAAAGTGACACTAGTGTGGTAGACTGGCATCACCAACAAAGTTGGTAACCACACTCATGCCATCCATATTGGTGTCCTCTTTTACAACTATCCAATAAGTTTCATTTTAACAACTACAGTCCTGGGTACCTCGCAAGTGCCACTTCTACAAGTACAATTATTAGGCTACAACACAATATATTTGCTGATTTTGGTACTTTATCGTCATGTTGACCATCCCTGCAGAAGAAAAAAATTCTTGTTTTTTTTCTGAAATCAGGCGTTCGCGAAAATTAATGCGCGCGCTGATGTCATTCATAAAATTTACTTGCTGTGGCCTAAGTTCTTTTGCAGTAGCATTGAACTATGAGAGCTTCTTGGAATCCCGTACACATAATCTACAGGCGACGTAGGCTCAGTATGACAAGAACAAAAAATCCAAGAAGATGACATGTCCTTCGTCGTAGATTATACTGTATTAGTAGACTTAGATAGAAAGTAGATTCCCTGTATTAATACATATGTATTGCACCGAAGAATGTATATTGCTTATGCGTTTTAAAAACCAACTATTGCTATATAAACCCCTATGTACAATCCTACACGTTTACCATTTCCAAGAAGCAAGAAGAAGCTGAACTTTTATATGCTACACTAGATATATTATATTTTTTGCCTGTGTGTTTTGTCTTTGTTGTGACCTGCACTTAGCTCGGTTGGGCAAAATAAACAATAAAGGTTTCTATCTATTCATTATCACGCGTGTTTTTGCCAGATATGACACGTCTATCTACTGGTATCTATGTACTCTTTCTCATGGGGTGCAGTACAAGAGAAAAATGTCCCCAAAAAGACCTCACAAATCATACCGGTTCATATCGGACCCATACTTCTGCTTGGAGATTACTACACATGTACAACAATGATCTGATGTATTCAAAACTAGAACACGAAGCCATCAGGCCTTCGTTCATTTATTAATCTTTTTCTTCCTTCCTTTCTTCTTTCGTTGCCCATTTTCGTTTTTTTCAAATATCACTTTCTTCATCCAACCCTTTCTTCATTTTTCTTTTCTTGTGAAAATTCTTGTCACCGAAAAGGCTGTCTTGGATAATTGTTTGTCCGCGGTTGGTTCTGTCACAGCCTGTGCTGATTATGATGCTAATCTGGCTTCCATTCTTCCTTCATTCGTTTGTTGTCCTCTTCAATTACTTTTAATTTTCGACGTTTTATTGGGTTATCAACTTAAGTATGGCTTGTAACAAACAAACATACTGAACACTGTTCTGAAGACCTTCGTACAAACAGACCTCGCTATACACCAAGGTAAACAAAATATAAAATGTTTGCAAAGGTCTAGCCTAAAGCCCCCTTCAAACGAGAGCACGAATGAGCCGGAATGCCGTCGGAATAAAAATTATTTTCTATTCGTGTCAATTCTTGGCAATTCGTACTGTATTCTAAACATTCTTACTGCATTCCAAATATTCGTCCCCGTTCTTCTGGCTGGCTCGAAAGTTTTTGACATGTCAAAAACTGTCGAGATGCATTCGAAGTGGAGAAATATCGAATGGCATTCATAGTGGATTCTAAGTGTATTCTAACTATTCTAACTGCAGTCTGACCGCATTCTGCGGCATTCCAACATTATTCGAAACATTCTTATCTCATTCGACGGAGAGCCGAAACGGCAAGCCATCTCGAATCCTGCCAGAATGCGGCCGAAAGAATATCTCGAATGCAGTGAGAGTGTCTAGAATACACTACGAATAGAAAGGGATTTTCATTCTGACGGCATTCTGGCTCGTTCCTTCTCGTGTGAACGGGATTTAAGGCCCATTTGGAATTCCCACCCGAATGGCACTGAATGTGGGCACGAATTTTGCAAATACTTCATTCCGGCTGGTTCTGCTTGATTCCTGCTGATTCGATTTCAGTGTGAAGGCCCTGTAACACACTACGGAGCGGTTTTTTCTTACTGGAACATACATGAATTCATCAGCCCCTCCAGATCTGTCCTGCCACCTGCTACATAATGTAATCAGACAACACGTCACAGGTGCTACTTTACCAGTAACCATGGAGACAGCAAAGTTGTCGTTCAAGTCATTGACCTCATTGGTTTAGAAGAGAAGAAGAAGAGGAAGAAGAAATGGAGAAGAACAATATGTTTCCTTCAATGAAGGTAAACATAATCAGTTCTGTTGGAGGTCGACTGCATGGTCATGTTATAGGTTTAAGTCCTGGATTCGAATCCCTCCTAACCATGTGAAATGAACTTTGCAACTATTTCCCTACCAAACTCAGGTGAAAATAAATGCCTTGTTTTAGTTATATAGTTTTATTGCACAACAATTGTACGGGGTACAAAGTTAATCTCCAAGCAGATCCTACGGTGCCATAAGATAGTATCAAAGCTGGCCAAGGAGTGTAGCTGGCTAAGGGAGTCAAACAGGCACCGGGAAGTTTGATACTATACATTGCTCACCGTGGATCTGGTTGGAGATTAGTACAAAGTATGGCATCTACAAAACTACAGTTCTATAACTTAACGCTTATCTAACTAATACAGAAATTGTAGTATGGGATAAATTTCTTACAGTTGTTGGAGGCTTTTACAATCATTGGAGGAATTTCTAATGTCTAAACCTTCTTTGATGTATTTTCCTATATCTGTCATGCAGGGATTGTCACATGTCATGATGTATTTGAATTTGCACTTCAGGTCCATCGAGATAAACCCTTGTGTATGAAATGACAGCCTTGTGTACAGAGATTAGGCCTACGTCTCATTTCCAAACAGGCCTGGCAGCTTTCGGGAACGAAAAGTATGATATAAAAGATACCAAACTACACAAGACGTAAAGAGAATAGTCGCGGGCATTATTTGTGTAGATCTATATCTTTTACGTATAAATTTCTATTTTTCGTTTCCACAAACAGCCCGGTCGGGCCCCAGTTTGGAAATTTGACGTAAGCCTAAAGTTTATATGGACGTCTCCTCGAGTATAGCCTGGATTCCAGACCCCCAGCCCGATCTCAATAATCTATCGTGCAGAGTCTAGCTCAGATGACCTGTGTGGGCCCTGGAAACAGTCTGATATCCAGACTATCTCGGAAGGGATATAAAGGTGAAGGCCTCATGTTTGAATGGAGTAACACCTCGAGTACGTTAAAGATCCTTAGCCACACGTATTATCGATAAGCTGTAAGTGGAGCAAACTAAGTGCATGGCTCGCTTAAGCTAAGGGCACAACCCGTCGTAGGTGCAAATGGTATGGATCCGTAAGTGGTAAGTACCGCCTCCGTACCAACTCGTAGGGAATCCGACGGATTTTGGAGCACGCAGACACGCCGTAGAATTTTACGTGCAGGCAAACCTTTGTGTGCCATAGGGCTGCGGATTCGCCCCCGTACGTTCCAGTACGGGCGACGCGCCTGTCCTGTACCGCCTGAACGTTTTTAGAAATACGTGGCGGACGTGGCTTCTAAAAAAAAACGTACGGACAAATTGCACGTACGGCGGGTTGTGCCCTTAGCTTAAGCCTGTACTTACTGTGAAATGCCGGTGTGAAGCACTTGAAACGCGAAATAATCTTATCAAAGGCCACACTTATTTAATCTTATGAATGACATCCTCAGGAGACCAAAAGAAAAATCAAGCACAGAAAAAAATGTCGCCAAACCACGGGACTAAACATCCAGTCCATTCTTTCCCAGGCCTGGGTCAAGTGTGTTATGTTCACCTCCAGTAAGACTGTAAGAGACAATTGTCGCCATTCCAATAATCTTTTTATTGCAATTCTTGTTTAAAGAGGGGAACAGCGGCACTGTGGCACCCATGCCCTGACCATGTGCCCCTTACCCTGGAGAGCAGGTCCTCTTGCAAGCATAGAATTGCCAGATTGACCAGGGGTGCTTTTTGAGTGACATGTGGCTACAGTTTTACTATGCGCGCGCGGATGTCATCCATACAATTGAGTCAATGTGGCCTTATAGTTTTTTAGCACGAAAGTTCATCTGTGTTGGTAAAAGACATTAAGAAAGAAGACATAAATTTATCGATCCCACACTTCAAATGAATGGGACTTACCCAACATATTCTTCTGGTCAGTGACCTTGAACAGAGACGGGGGGCGACACAGGTTATCTGGCACTTACGACTCGTTGCTGCAGTCACGTGACTTTAACGTCGCATTCTGGAAATGGTAGCAGACCGGTCCATTCCATCAGTCGACAATTTGGGTAAGTCCCAAATATTTGAAGCGTTGTTTAGATAAAATTAAACTTATTGTTGACTACAGAAAGGTTTGAACAGGCAACTTGTTTCTAAAAAAGAACTCCAGTATCGATTCACACGCCTGGAGCTCTCAGGTGCCTTACATCTATTACAACTTCTTCCCCAGGGTGAAAACTACCCAAAACAAAAACAAGATCCTAGAATCCATCTCATCCTGTTTGGACACAAATCAAAAGAACGACGAAAGTCTGATGAAAATATGACCTCCCTCGCACGGGTAAAAATAGAGCTAGTGTTGTTTCTCCCCGCAAAGAATCCTTTGATGTCTAGGAAAGCTTGGGATATCAAATGAAGAAACATCCTCTGTAAAAAAAAACGTGACTTTAAAATAGACAGCACACTACTGATACTCTATTTCAGTCACGTGTATGTTTTATGACCTATAAAAAGGTTCAGACAGGTGTTGTATTTCCAGTCACATGTCTAACGGGAGGTGCCCCAACACGGTACCCTTTTTCTTGCGCTCAAACTCATGGCGCTCCATCGCTAGTTGCCTGAGAGTGGTCAAATTTTGATGACTGAATTTTTTACTCATAGATTTGAACAACATGCTTGAATAAGAAATGCATTCATGTGGTTCATGAACCTTTCGCGCTGCGTGTTACAAGCGGCAAACAATGAGAGACAATTTCGTGTATGTAACCTTCCAATTTTGTGCTACGCTGGACAGTGTGCCTAACTCGGTACGCTTTTTTTAATATTTTGCTCTCTTCAGAAGTAAGTGGTAAATCTAAGTACACAGAAAAAAAATTAATAGTATGATATTTTAGCTTTTTTTGACAGTAAAATCGTGACTGTATGTACTTCTTGTCTCACATGAGGAATTCTGTACCTAGAACAATCCAGCTGATGTTTTACGGGCAATGGGCTGAATGCACTGATTGTGAATGCCCGACTAAAAAAACCATTACGAAAAAATGACACCGCCAACATCAACAAAACTCTGTCTGATTATATGAAAATATCATCTACATCTCTCTGCCAAGTCTTATTTTCATAGACAGCACGAATCATTTGTTACAGTCAAATAAATCTTTGGAGCGTTCTCTAGTCTGCCACCTTCACGGCCACACTCCCTTGGGAGTACAATGGTGGCAATGTTTATGTCGCTTCCTTTTGGTTTCTTTTCTACTCAACAAACATTTTAAGACCCATATTCACAGTGTTTTATGGAGCTTTATTTATGTGTATCATGGCAGTTGTGTGACTGCTTGGATGAGTTCGTATAGTTAGCGACACAAGCCGCCAATACGCAGAGGCCGGTGACCGTAGTGATTCAGCACTGTCAACATTACTGTTAGAATTCTGCTCTTAAAACATGAAGTAAATATGTTAAAGTATACTTGGAATGCAAATTAAAGCTGTGTGCATGGACTTGGTTTATTTACCTTTGTAATCAGCATAG
Source organism: Branchiostoma floridae (assembly GCF_000003815.2). Taxonomy (NCBI): domain Eukaryota; kingdom Metazoa; phylum Chordata; class Leptocardii; order Amphioxiformes; family Branchiostomatidae; genus Branchiostoma; species Branchiostoma floridae. The sequence continues at coordinate 28,401,507 of NC_049979.1, forward strand.
TCAGTGGCAACAAACACGGTGTACTTATGGATAATAAGATCAGCAAAAAATCCGTACCGTCTTACGACGGGGACCGTCTTAGGGCGGCCCCCGTTACTTCAATACAGGAGCATCCACGTAGCCAGTCTTCTAACGCATGAGTACAGACCTTTATAGTTATGTTCCACGATAGAGAAACATATTGTTTCACTGGTGTGTTCTTCTTTCTTGTTCTTCTGTCAAGAAAGCAGGTAGATGTACGATGGCAACTCTATGAATGCAGAAAGCTGTCTTTGTTCTTATTCGTTATGTGGCATGTTAGGTGATCCGATGTATGCTGAGAAGGTTATGTTATCACTTTTCAAGTCAGTCATTCAGTCTGTTTTTGTTTGTTTGTTTACTTGCTTGTAACGCTAGAAAGCGTATCTGTTGGTGTTTTGGTATGTGTTGGGAAAATGAACAAATGGATTTATGATTAGCCCCTGGTGGCTTTCCATGATATTGCAGCAAGACCTAATGTCCTCATTTGCATACTTAATGAGAAAAAGCTTCAGTAGCCTCTTTGAAAAACCCTCTTAACTTGTGTTATTTGCTTAGGGTGAATCCTTAACTGACTTGATTTATGCAAATGATTACCTAATTAGCATAATCAATGAGAAACCTTTAGAATACGTCAATTGTAAAATATAAGATCATTTGGTGAAGGCATAAAGTCGCGGAAATCTTGTTAGTTCTACCATGTCGGCTAGGTAGAAACGAGCAAAACAGAGTAGTGCAGTCATTGCAAAAGTCAACCAGCAAATGATTTCCATACGTAGTTTCTGTTGGAACATACTAAGACAATACAATCTCCTAAAAGAACTGTGATTTAGTGTTACTACGCCATGTTCTATGGGTTCAGTCACTTTATGACTTCCCTTATCTTAAAGCTTTCAAAATTTCGGCATTTTTGTCATGATAACGTTTGGTCAACCGTTTATTTTTGATACACATTTACATCAGTTCTTGGGTGTTCAGAGGACGGCATCCATGAAATAAAGTCATTGCCTCCTATGTACAGGTCATTCCATGACCTATATGGAGTGTTTTGTCCAAGCAGTGGTAAGGTGATATTACCTGGGGTTTTAGCGAGAGAGTTGAAGAAATGGGATATGAAATGAAAGCACAGGCGTTTTTTTATTGTGGGTGTGAATGTGTATGCATATGCACTGTGTGCTCGTATATATGCGTGTGCGTGTGTGTGTGTGTGTGTTTGTACTGTGTGTCTCTGTGTCTGTCTGTCTGCGTATGCGTGCTTGCGTCTGTGTTTGCGTGTGTATTGTGTGCCTGAATGTGTTTGTATATGCACTGTGTGTATATATCCGTGTGCGTGTGTGTGTTTGTATATGTGTGTCTCTGTGTCTGTCTGTCTGTGTATGCGTGCTTGCGTCTGTGTTTGCGTGTGTTTCTCCATGAAAAAGATGTAAACTTTCCCTGACGGTCGTCACAATATTCCTGCATCTGTATTTCCTATAACTTTACTGATATACTGTCTATGCGTGCTTTTTGGCTCAAACTTAGACCATGTTGATTTGATTACTAGTATATGGATGGCATCCGGGCTCGCGTATCCCTCCTTCCAAAAGAAATTTTGTAAATCGTAAATCGTAAATCTGTAAATCGTACAAAGCAGTCATGAAATGAGCCAATGCAATGTATGCCGTAGATCGCAAAAAAAAATTTGTTTGGTCAAACTTTTTTTGATTCGCACCCTCGCATCAGTTTTTGGGGTTCCCAGAGGATTTCATCCATATCATATGATAAAACAATCTGTCCATGGACAGTCGGTACAAAGTCTACAAAATGTCAAGTGTCGTAACGTTAATTCACCGTTATCCGTTGTTTTCAAAAGCAGGGTATTTAGGGCTATCATACCAACGAAATTTGAATTCAAACTGCCATATTTTGAAAATATTACAATTTGAAACAACCGTCCGTCGACTTGATATCCCTATTATAAAATGTGCTGTTTTGAAAAACAACGAATATAGGTTACCCCACGGATAAAGGTGAACTAGTATTAAACCCTGTTGTGAAGTCTCAGCAGGGAAATTCTAGCTCTAGATCTGCACACATGGGCACTGAGCGGACGGGCTGTAAGGAATAACAAAACAATCAGTAGTAATGAAATACGAGTGACCTTTTCAAGATAAAATGTCCTGTCCGGCCAAGAGATTGACGTTGGTGGCTTGGTGAAATTTTGAAAAGCACACCTGATTGATAATACAGGAAATGACCGGCATGCATTTCGCATCTGCAAACACGATTTCACATTATCAACAAGAGTTCGAGGATCTCATAACTCTGTGAAAGATCTCGTGAGTTTCTCATTGCATACTCGGTAAACCGCCTCTTGGCGTACCACACCAGGTTTGTACTGAATAGTACAAGCTGCATGCCCTGACATTTCTTTTTTATTATTCACTCACACCGGGAAGGCTCCCACTCTCAGTGTGGTGCACGTGGGTTCTTCTACCAACTCGAGATGTGGCTCTCCTCCAAGATGGGACCTCTCCTCCAAGATGGGATTAAACGCCGGCCTATTCGAGGGACGTAACGTTAACTGTTACTGATTCACAGTGATAGTCACGTAAGCATACGGAAAATACAGGCAGACCAAAAGCCATTACTGTCGCTGAATTTGTAGACTCTTCCATTGACTCCTTGGCCTTGTGTGACTATCTTCTGCCAGCAAAGGGCTAATTGTGCCAATTTCGTCTTGTCACTCTCGCAACTTTGACCTTTTGTGACCTTCACTTGATTGGGAATGTCCTCACTTCACTCATTCACTTCACTGAGGAGGCAGAAGGGCATTAAATGGGGCCACATCTCGAGCATAGTAAAGAATCCACCATACTGTGGATCAAATGTATCTGTTAGGATATGCAAACCCAGTGCGTCATAAGGCGGTTAAAAAACAAACAAGTAAACAAATAGATATTCCTGTGGCTGTATCGTTCGCAGCTAGTATATCGAACTATACCACAAAATAGTATGGTATGTCATGAACATGGTTATTCCTGCTTTCCGTATTATTCATGTTTACGATTGAAGTTAAAATATGATGATACTAAAAGCATCGCATGTCAAGTGTATCGAAGCTGAGACTTTTATTTAAAAAAAAGGTGGTATCTCACTGTACTTTGGGCACCGGTGCGGCACTGCGGGGTTCGTTCACTGCCGCACCGTTGTGTTATTTTCGCCGATTTTGTTTTTATAATATAGATAACTAAAGTAAGTAAGGTAAGTAAGTAAGTTATACGTTAAAGTATGGCCTAGAAAACAACAAAACACACAAAATGAAAGAAATTCGTTCTTTATCTCTGAAATTTGTTGAGTATTCTTGAGTACAACCCCGCACTGCCACACCGGTGCCATAAGTGCAGTGAGATACCACCTTTACACACAGAATGAGTCAACATCTGTATAGAAAAAAAGGCTCTCGCGTTCAGCATGTAGGCTCAGCGGGAGGCCCTTTTACTTGCCAATTGCTGGTTTCCCTAATCTTCTCTTACCCCCGCATCGGGTATAACGTACTCATTGAGTTATCTTTTCACATTGTTGGCCAGTTACGGACTCAACAGCTATACAAATTACACACGGACCCTACGGATAGTGTAGCAAGGTGTCAAAAATCCTTTCTGTGCGCAGAACAAGCTTGTCGTGTCGCATTGGTTTTATTAGATTCTGCTCCACCCATTATTGTGCTTGATTGTGTTTATTCGCTGGACTTAACCATATATGTTGACGGTATTGTGTTGTCGTTGTCATGAATGAGTGCCTTTCATGTGGGGAAAATTGTGGCAATTTTCGCGAGGAGTACAGCGTGAGTGGTTTCTAAATAACCTTTTAATTAGGAGGGCGACGCGCGCAACTGGATACCCCGTCTGGGGCTTTTTGGCAAATTGCGTGGATAGGGTGATACTAATGGACCGAATAGGCTGGCAGGCACATGTAAGCAGGTACATGTACACGCGCCCGTACACAGACACTCACGTACTCTCTGTCTGTCTGTCTGTCTGTCTGACTCATACATACACACACACATACACATGCACACATACGCACACATAACGTTATATGCATACACACACATGCAGACACACAGGCACACATACACTCACACAAACATAACGTCACATGCACACACACACACTCTCTCTTTCTCTCACACACACACACAGACACACGTACATAACGTTACTTGCATATACATACACACATACATACACACACGCACACACACAGAGTCTCTCTCTCACACACATACACGCACACGCAGACACACAGTCTCTCTCTCACACACACGCGCGCACTCACTCACACACACACACACACAGTCTCTTTCACTCTCTCTCACACACACACACACGCACACACACATACAGAGTCTCTCAATCACACTCACAAATGCACACATACATACATGTATATAGATTTACATATACATAGTTTTACATAAGCGCTCGAGCAAGTAACACACACAGATACGTATACGTGCACATACACAAGTATACACCCCACCCACCCACAAAATGATTCACGCATCCGTTAAATAATGGTGATAAACACATGCGTACGGGATGGATCAGGCAAAATTGGACTTTAGGACGAGTGGAAAAAATTCTGACAGCCCCATGTTCTGTGTATAATTGATTAAATCAAGCATGACGTACCCCAAAAGATGGCAGTTGAAAATGCAGATCTCATAGCCATCGATGCAATACATGATGACAATTTTCTGATAGAAGATTTTGCGTGAGTTTTAAATCATGGATAAAACCTCAACATAGCTGACTTCGGCCAAGTGGAAAAAGTTGTTTTTCTGGTTACCTGATCGACTCTGGCCCTGAAAGTCACTTCTTTTCAGTTGAAAATCGAAGAGAATTCTCTTCAAACATTTTGAACAATGTAAATTTTGCACACAGCGCTGATCACAGTCCACCCTTGTTTTTCTCGCCATTTACCTACTGATATTCAAAAGGACGTCAACTGGAAAGTTATTTGAAATTTGGTGTGAACTGATGAAAGGTTTCATACTACATGATTGTGCCCCGAAAATCATGGGATGTGAACCTAGAACGTATTGATCACCCCTCGTAGATCATCCTCAATGGTAGGTCCCATGCTAACATATCGCTGAAAACACCCGCGACAAAAAATATTGTCCATCGAACGCGACACTTAAATAATCCAGGAAGAAGGAAAAACACCAACGCACACACCTACTCGAACCGGACCTACCAGACCCCACAGGTGTTTGGGGTTTGTTATTAGTTATTACACACGCCTATTAAGTTATAATAAATGATAGATAAGTCTCTCGTTGTACATTATGTCACATTTCTAAAGCGGGGCCCAGCTGGGCAGCTTTTGGGAACGAAATGTATGATATAAAAGATACTAAACTACACAAAACGTCAAGAAAATAGTCGTGGGTATTATCAGTGTATACTTTTACGTATACATTTCTATTTTTCGTTGTAACAAACAGCCCGGCCGGGCCCCGGTTTGGAAATGTGACGTTAGACTAAAGGTCTCACTGCACTTGGGGCACCGGTGCAGCACTGCGGGGTTCGTTCACTGCGGCACTGTTGTGTTATTTTCATCGATTTTTTCATAATCTAGATTGCGTAATACGTCGAAGTATGACTTAGAGGATAACAAAGTACAAAAACAAAAAATCGTTCTTTATCTCTGAAATTCGTTTCAATTGGTAATCTTCGAACCCCGCAGTGCCACACCGGTGCCCCAAGTGCAGTCTTCTTCTTTCGTGTCATCACTACACTTTCCTGCTCCAGTACTCCACACACTCCCTTCCCCTGGGGTTGAGAGGAAGGGAGTGCAGTGCAGTGTAGTGCAGTGAGATACCACCTTTACACAGTGTTGTGCGGACCACCCCGTAGACATACTGTTAAATTGGCTCTACATAGTGGCTCTACAGAGCTTTGTCCTTGTGCAACTCTTGGTAGGTCAGATCTTCAGATAAGTGTGTTTCACACGCCACTGGAGCCTGTGTATACACGTGGTGGGCTAATCTCTGTTTCTTACCTCTAGGACTCGAGTTTCAGCGGTGTCTTAATAACTGGGAGGAATAATCATTCGTCTGAGCCCTCTCCGATTTGGCCACCAGTCGATAGGTACACTTCGCAGGATAATTAGATATATACCACCACTTGTATCAGGAGGAATGAATCTGACTGAATCCAAGTAATGTTTCAAGCGTCAAAGTACAACATACAAGGATACAAACTTGGAGGCACGTTTTACAGTGCGACCACGTTACGACACATCGTTTGAGAATGTGTACATATCGTGTAAACGCAGCCAAAGTGGCTTTCTAATGGTGGGATCTCATGTAATTATGAATAGGCAATTTGCCGTAGTGGAATTAAGCTTCGCCTGAGACAGAGAAACAAAGCTATCTTTTTTCTCTCCAGTGCTTTTTGTCGTCACCGTTGATGAGAGTTGATGTACCCCATTATTTTTTCTGGCGTTTCCAGTTTGTGTTTTCGTTTATAGTAAAGTTGACCTCATTTGGCTCCATTTCACCAGTATCCAAGTTTCAAATGTTACTCAACCATTCACTTATCTTTCGTTGTACGAATTTGTTTCGTAAATTTATTCAGCTAATCTATGTGCAGACTTCTTTTGCATGTACCTCTAAGTAATTTTTGTTGTCGTTTTGTTGTTACTTTCCATAGTTACCGAACATGGCGATAAGGAATGTTGATAAAAGTTGGCTGCATGCACATGTATACAAACAACATAAGAAAACACATTGAACCGAGTGTTTTTACTAATAATTTGTTTAATCCCTCAAAATTCTATTTGATACCAACGATTCTCGTGGGAAGATTTAATATAGTGTTGTGCGATGTATCTATATGGTTATCTGGTTGCATATAAGCAAAACACTAAACGATAAAAAGCCTTATGCTATAACTCTTTCTGTGCTAAAACGTACATATGGCAGTGGCCGGTCGGATAACATATTTTACTTGCTCTAAAGAGTTTAAGAGAAACAAAATACGTTGAAGCAAAAATCACTTTTCTTTAGTTCTTTTATTAGTACATTACAGAAATATAGACAACGCTTCAAACTCAACGCGCAGTAGGTTCTTCCCTAGAATCTATTTTTCTTCTATTTCACAGAATTTTTCAAAACTATTTTAAGTAAAAGAATACGTCTAGGCAATGTTGTGACACTGTGTATGTACACTTAGAGACTTTTGCTCAAGAAACTCGTCCTTGGCTGGCTATATGTAAGTGGCTAATTGGATAAATGGCCCCAAACGAAGGTTGTCCCGAACAGTGTGGCTGGTTGAGTGGACTGTGAGTGCATATTAGGCAGATTGTCGCCAGTGTGGTATTAACTAGATTATAGGCTGATGCCTACTGCCGCAACGCCAGAGGGAAACACGTTAATTCAATTCAGCGGATTTCTACACTGGCGTTTTTTTTCTTCTCGTACAAGATGGTGGTGGTCGGTGGGCTTATCCAAAAGCTCATGAATTGAACACTTTTTGATCTAGAAGCCAGGCAAACTTCTTATTTCGTAGACGTTTGAGGAAATAAATGCGGAATTTAGTATTCTATTGAAGGTTTTATAATTTTCTTTTATTTCTAGGTGTGAAAGGAGAAGGTACTAGGTAATACAAACGATGGTCAAGTCAAGTTTTGCTTTTAAGATTGACGATTTCGTCTTATAAAGAAGGTTGACCATTTTTCGTCAAATCAAATGCTAATGAAAGGAGTAGGTGACACATATGATAACTGGAAAATAATCATTTTGCCTTTTAAAAAGGAGATTTTGAAGGGACTGCTTCTATACGTTATCAAACCTTAGAAACAATAAAATGTTAAGCTTTCTACGTGCATGTATAGTTGCTGCCCATCTTTTTGCTTCATTGAAAACGAAACCATAGAATTTACTCGATTCGCACACTTGAAGACTACAAAAAACACGATTTGTCTTAAAAGTGCGTCTGTCACCAAAATTCAACATTTTCCTGATTGCATTCAGCCATAACTATATTATTCAATTAACACACACACGTGTACAGAACATATACCATTTTGTTGTCATTGAATATCGAATTTTGTAAATCATACATCCGGTACTTGATTTCTGTGACCAGGTAGTCAAAGTAATTTCCACCCGTAAAGGCGAAAATGATTTGTAAGCTTAAGATTCGATGTTCAATGTCATTGGATTGATTTGTACAAACGTCTATGTTCATTGAATAATTGACTAAAAAGTACGGTTACGTATTATCTGGAACTGATGTATTTCACTACCAATAGGTAAAATACTCCCTATTTTTAGAAAATTTCACTATCCAAACAGGTAAACTCTATCGTAAGCATGGCCCAAAAAACAATGCAAAAAAAAAACATGATGGTCTGAAGTAAAAATAAAACGTCCTCAATTTTTGGACACGGAAAGCCCTTATTATCCCAACAAGCATGACGGAAAATCCCCGCTTCGGTGCACGGATTAAGTTTCAAAGTCAAAGACTGCCGTATTTAGCTGTGGTCTCCTGTGTTAAGTAGTCTGGGTCTTACGGTCCCTACTCAACATACTAGGTGTACCGGCGACGCACCTGTGTTTTTGGCTCGCACCCTAATTGACAGGATTATTTACAAAATGCTTGGTTCTACCACGTTAAACCTGATACCTCACTCTGTAAATCAACGCATTTAGGGAGAAAAACAACAGCCAATTTGCAATTGAAGCAGAAACAAATGTTTTTTTAGTCGCCGATAAAGTTGTAAACGTTTGGAACATTTTTGAAGTTGCAACACTAGAAATCATCCAAAGTACAGTTTGATAATTGTTATCCCGTTGTATTTGAAAATTGATTAGAAATGTAGAAAATTTGAGAGGATAATAGACTTTGAACGCAACATTAACATTTTTCGGATTGCTAAACTGATAATCATCTCATGTGTGTGTACATCTGTGTGTGTTTGCATTGAATAAAAAAAAAGGCCAGCGCACTATCACACAACGTTAAGGTGGGGTCACACATGCGTATATATTCATTTGAGGTGCGTATAACGCTCTTAGTCTCTACCGGGCTCCACAGGTCGCGGAGAAATAGTACAAATTGGACAAATATAGATACATAACATGACAGATGAGTTAGTTGACCGAGAAGTATGGTTAGCGACCCAGCTAACTCGTCTGACATGTAACCTGTTTACGTTTGTCCAATTTTTATTATTTTTCCAACGACCTGTGGGGCCTGGTGGAGGCAAATACTCCCATGTGCGCCTCATACGGACGTAAATATATACGCAGGTGTGACCCCACCTTTACATAAAGAAAATGCGCACGTGCATATAGTGTGTGTGGGCAACCTATGAAATTGAGCATCTGTAATAAAAGACATCACGATGAAATGTACACAATCAACCGTTAGCCCTTTATTACAAATATGACAAAGTCATTTTAGTACTCCAACTTTGATCGCATCTGCACTTAAGACACATTTCTAGTTGGAGTTGTAACGTTAACCTATGCTTTTGAAATATTCTTTCCTCTACATCGAGGCATTTGTAGTCCCTTTATCAAGATGTTCCGTCTGCATGCAGCTACACAGATTAATAGGATTAAAAGCGTGTATCTCAGTACCGCTTGTTAATAATTGCGGCAAATAGTTGCGACAACTTTGTGAATTTTTCGCGAATCTTTTCTTTTGTTACACTGACGTGCAACGCACGGGTAAAATACGTGACCTCTAAAAACAGGTTAGAGGTTGTGCCGGAAGTAATGCGGAGGTTTAAGATATGTAACGTTACGTGCTTGTTTGTGTTTATTTGTTTGCGAGTTTGTCCGTTTACATGTATTTGAATAACATTCAGCACCAAGGACAGTTAGTTCATCTAACCAGCGTTCAGCTTGCTTGTGCTTGGACAACTGGTCTGATTGTGATTGAATAGTTGAATGAGAAGTAAAACGTCTTCTGTTAACATTAAAGTATATTAACGCTCATGGATCAAAAGCGTCGCCTGGCAATCTTCACTAGAATTGTAATTTTCTACTTTATCCAAGTTCTTCCTTCCTCGTGGCTCAAAAGCGCCACCTAGCAATGCAAAATACAACTGCAATAGTTTACAGTGTCCTTTTAAAAACACTGTCTGACCAAGTGCACCTGTTCCGGCAAATGACGTCATCGCCAGCTGGCCACCTTGAAACCTCTATCCCATGACGTCACCCGCCTTAAAGTAGTCTCGCCCATGACAATATTTTGAAACAGAGTATGCAGGTGGTGATAAAAGTTCGCGCGCAAATTCGAGCCGACAGAACAAACAGAACGAAACAGTTCATACAGTCTCAAAATTGACGGACTCCCCTACCGTTCACCACAGTTTTATGCCTAACTGACGTGCACACAAAAATAGATACACATTTTTGTGACGGAACTATTGTTGAACACGGGGTTACGGATAAACGCTGGGCAAATAGTCTAAATTGGTCAAAAGATACAGTGCATACGTTTGTGCTGATTGGTCATCCTGGAAATTGAAGCGTAAAAGTTGAATCAATCTTTGCTGCTGGATACTACAATATTTATTCAGACGTTTCATCACTGGTGAAAGACCGTGAATGCTGTCTGAAACATCTGAATAAATATTGTAGTATCCAGCAGTACAGATTGACTTAACTTCTATTAGAGTGATCTCCACTGAGATATAACTTATCTCATGCAGTGCAAATTGTCATCTTATCATATAATATTCATGCTGTTGTTACCCCCTTTCATACAGATTCCAATTGATGACTGGACAGAACAAAATTCATAATTCTTAAAAGACGTTTAATTCGGAAGTGTAAAACACTTGACTTGCGACAAGTGTAAATGATAGGATACAACAATTCTGGCGTTACTTTGGAGACATTTTCAATATATTTTTGAACCTACATTAATCTGTATCAGAATGAGAAACTTTAATATGTCAGTGATGACAAATGATGATGATGATAAGAATTAAATAATGCCATTTAATCATCACTTATGAAAACAAATCCTGCTTGCACTAATGAACATATCTTATTTTTAGATACCACATGACATTACATTTCAAATCAGCATTGCTTTAGAAGCTAAGAAATATTGTAACAACAAGTAAAAAAAAATAATGACATGTTTTTTTCATTATTCCGAAACTAAATCTACCCGAACTGTTCAAAAGGAGTATCATGGGAATGTTGGAATTTAATCAATTGTTTCAGATTTGAGGCATACGGCCAACTATTATGACAGAGATATCATTTCTAAATAAACTATATGAAATATTCTGCTCAGGAATCAGGGAACCATGTTTCGAACTAGTTTTAAATTATAAGATTATCCGAAAGAAGACTTGTTCTATCACGGAACATGTAAATTTACCTTTAACTACAGGGTATTGGGGGATATGAAGTCGATGGATGCAAGGCTTTTTTGCAATACACAGTATGTATTTTCGCATTTGAAACAACCATATCCCTAGTACCTGGCTTTAAAAAGAACGGATATAGGTTACCTTGCAGATAAAGGTGAACTAGCATAAATTACTTTTTAGAATGTTATTTTCCCATTTCTCAAATACTCCACTAACTTTCCCAAATGCAACATTTTGAAGCTTACACTTGACTAATAGCTGCTCAAATATTTCTGTACTAACATTTTAATATTTTAATTAAAATTTTCAGGGCTGCTTCGTTAATTTCTTGACAATTATGCTGTGCATCAAAGAACAACTATGTTTTTTCTACTATCATGACTTAGTGTGAAACATAAGTACATGTACATATACCTCAGCTGCTGGAACTACCACAAGACATAACTATTTTTTCATGAAAATCATTTGACATGAAATCATTTCATGTCAGTTCCAATGAAGTTGCATTGCAGCATGACAATTAGAGAAGTCTTCTGCCAACTCGGAGTCTATTGACAGCTAATAAATGCATGTAAAACTGTATAAAATCAATGAATCAATCAATGTAGCGTCTTTATTCTTCAAGTATTTCGTAGGAATTTCCAAGACCAAACTTACAAGAAAGCTTCAGGAATGCTTTTTCTGAGAAGTCTGATTTTCATAAGGCCTAGAAAAATTAATGTTGTATTTCTTATTACAGTCCTGGACAGAAATAGGGCCTGTAGGCAAGGATTCTCTCTCTCTCTTTTTATCTTTCCAGGTATGGATAATAATGCATTGTACATTCAAGCACAATTTTCTATTAGTGTACAAGAGCAATGAGGAGAACATGTTGGAAAAATGATTCTACAACGTTTTCATCACTCAAATATCAAGCTTGAAAACTGTAAGGCCCTTACCAGTGATTGACCCACTAGGGTCAGCAATTTTTTGCTGGTGCCAGTTGGGTAACTGGAAATCCCTAGGCCCGAGTACAGTTCCTGATATCCTACAGAGACTGAGAAGATCTCAGAGTGCAAAACTCCTTACTCCAAAATCTGTACATTTAGCTACAGAAGCATTTTTTTGGTTCATGCAAGCACTATAAATACGTGTACATCTTTCAATATACACTGTATTTTGCAGTTAACCAAACTGATAAATTATGTATAGCAGCACCTATGTTGGAATAAAAGGTCTACTTCACTGTGATATCTTCAGTCATACTAACAGAGAGAGACCCTGAAAACTTTGGAGTTTGGATCCTGCGAGCTGTCAGCCCCGCCCTCTGCCCCGCCCGCCGCACCCTGTTCCTCCTGACCATCCTCGGGCTGTACCATTCTGAGGCGGGAGGCGACGAGGGAGGTGGAGGGACTGAGTGAGGGGGTGGAACATCGCGAGGCGCTGATGTCACACTGTTCTAACAGCTTCAACAGTTCCACTTCAGTTGGACCACCCACGACACTCTTGTGTCCATCTTAAATAAGGGAATAAAACAATCAGTTAGCAGGCATTATGCTGCATACATAATCACAGTCATTGCTGATTTCACCAATTTTATTATATTGTATCTGATGATGTGTCAACCTGCATGAGTGTTCCGCACTTAGAGATATTTCGGGCTATCACGAGTTTCTACTTGATGTGTGTTACATGGACTTCAAAAGTGGAGTGTGCCGCTGTTGAAAATTCAAATAACGGATCAAGATGTTTGAATTGCTGTTCCAACCATTTTTTGTTTGAACTTTTGGCACCATTTTGCTTTGAAATGTACAACTTTTCCCGCAGGTCATATCACCCTTCGCCATTTGCGTGATCCAACCGATGGTATACTGGCTGAATTGAAACATTTCTGGAAGTGGAGGTGATGTCGCCTCTTACCTGCCTTTAGGAGTATCTACATGTATATATGCCCCCCTGATGAATCCTGTATCACATCAATCTACATTAATAATGTAACCTTTCCTTTTGTATCTAGATGCACTTTTGTATTTGCAGTAAAAATAGGTGCTCATCTACAATTTTGGATACACCAATTTGAAGGTAAAAGAAGCATTTCGAGTATGATCATTACAGGTACATGTAGAAGCTGGGGGAAAGAATCCAACTTCATCTAACATACTGCAGGCCGCCAACACAAGATGACTGCTTACCTGTGTCTTTGCTGTCCTTCTCCACCTTACTCAAGGCCGTGGTGAGGTCCCACATCTGTCAAGGAAGAAACATTAGGAAAATCTTCATGACTTCAGCACGGACAACCAACTATTCATCAAGGACTTAATACAGGGTCTGTGAGATATCCTCCCACACATCATACGTGGTCCTTTCACCCTTCTAGATGTTCCTTACTTTGTACTGAATACAAATAAAGCAAATAAAATATTACATATCATGTATCTACCATGTCAACCTTTACACTCAGTGTACTAAACAGAGCAATAAAAACATTGTCTAATATGCCCAAACTGGACTCATTTAAACCTCACTGAACAATACTATAACAAAGCCTTTATGTTCATGTTCATGGGAATTTAAGTTTGTGGGATTTAATTTTGCAGTAGGGAGAAAATGGACTATTCACAGCGGTTTGGACTTTTTAATTGTGCTATTTAAAAATAATAGTCACATACAATGTACTACTATTGAAAACCTGGCAAATTTTATTTTGGACAGCCGGTCAGAAACCATTGACTAAGTGACTGAGCATGGGATTTAGTACAGACTGAAAGAACAGTCGCTTTTGGCAGTGCTGGCATGAACAACTGTCACTGATTTAACTGGATACGAAGCACTTCTTGATAAATATGTATTGAATGTTCAAAGATCGAGTCTCTGTTCAAGTTGTGCTTCATATACAGTCAAACCTGCCCAAGATGACCACCCGGGGGGACGGAAAAAGCGGTCGATTTGGACAGGTGGTTGCTGAGAACAGTATCGACTCAAAACATGCCCGATGCAAAGTATAAATGGTTTCCGTTGTGTTTAATGGCAAATGGCAAGCACACTGCACGCACGCAAAGAAGCAGTTTTTTTTAACCCCCTTTTAACATCGTAATGGCAGTCAAAATCCGACCAAAGTGGCCGATTTCGGCACAAAATCGCGCTAGGTATCATCAAAATTCGAGGAAAACCTCAATTTTGAAAATGATGCGGTCGTTATGGGTCCCAATTTGGGCCGGTCGCGTCGGACAGGTGGACGTTGAGAAAAGGTCGCTTACAGCTTACGTCAATGGGAAAAAAATCGGGACCGAGAAAAAGCGGTCGAAATGGCCAGGTGGTCGCTGAGAAGAGGTGCACGGTTGCTCGGGCAGGTTTGACTGTATATTAAAATAGGATGAGACAGGTAGTGGCAGACGTTACCTGAATACTGCCGTTTGCATGTCCTGTGAAGAGATATCTGCGAGGCCGTGACCCCATCCTGCTGGACCCCTCACACTCGTGGACACAGAAACAGCTCAGGGGTGAACCGTCTACTGTTTTTATCACACAGACCCTGTCAGAAACAAACATGTTCACACTCGTGTACACAGAAACAGCTCAGGGGAGAACCATCTACTGTTTTTATCACACAGACCCTGTAAAAAAAACATGTCAGATTTACACTCCTGAAAGCAGAAACAGTTATGGCAAACCATCTACATAATCCTATATGACATCATCAACATCAGGTTCATCAGGAATCAATGTTGTAACAATTCTTTACTTGAGGACACCAAATTTTCTCAACTTCTGGTGCATTTGGCAGTGAAATGTGTTTTTCCACGGGTGGTTATAAAATGAATACTGTCCCAGCCCTTCCATGGGTTGGATTACACTTCGGCCATCAGGCAACCCTAAACACAGTGGGGTTGGTACCTCTGGTGATATGGAATACACTGTGTTGTGTGCAATATATACAGATATCACATTCAGGCATTCTAGACTCCTTGTAATCTGTACCTTTTCCCAGTGGAAGACTGTCGAACGAACAGCTTGTCTGTCTCGGGCACAACCTTCTGTACAAACACCTGCTCATCATCCTGCTCTCCAAATGGACCTGCAGCAGTCAACATAGGAAATAATACATAAGTGAAGAACAATTTGCAAATAAAAAGCTCATCCAGAAATCAGAAGCATGATGATGTCAGGAGTGAATGAAAAGTAGCAGGAAGATGGAAACTGACTTACTTCAACCTCTCAGAACCCGTTATGGCAGTAGATTCCGTCTTCCAGCTACCTTTCATTCATTCCTGACATCATTACGCTTCTAGATTCTGGAAAGTATTACTCAATCATGCATGTCTTCACACACACTTTCTCATTCATATTCACTCACTTGCAAGCACTCCCACTCACTCACTCACTCACTCACTCACTCACTCACTCACTCACTCACTCACTCACTCACTCACTCACTCACTCACTCACTCACTCATATTCACTCACTCACTCACTCACTCACTCACTCACACACACCCCATCAAAGAGATTTCTTTGTAGCAAAATGGACCATTGTTTTGAATACCACCTATTCACAAACAATGAAGTCCAGGTTCAGGTTCACCTGGACCTGATCCTCTGGATCTTGACTGTACCAGTACCTGAATTTTCCGTACCCGTACCCACCCCTACCTCATACACACTCTACCCCCCTCCCCACCTGACCCACCTATCCTGTTGCCTGCCCCATAGCTGTGGTGAGGGTCGGCGTCCTCCAGTGAGATGATCTTGAAGGAGTTGAGCGGCGTGGAGCCGGGCTGGGTGGAGATCATCCCACGGAACCTGGTCACATTCCAGGTACGAACATGGTTGTACTCCGCGCACACTGTGAAATTAACACACGCAGAATGGTTAGATCACCTACAAATGGGCTTGCTGTTGAGGCAAATAAGTTTCATATTGAAAGATGCACAATGTACATGTATTTATTCTATTTCTCTATTTAAAAAATAATTGAGATTTCTCCATAATTCTATATATACAATAGAAGACATGGCACAACAAGTGTAAGAAGATGCCTTTTCAAAGCTGCCATACATATATGTATGTAGACATAAACAGAAGGAATATATACAATATATACACAAAAAAGGGAGTTTTACAAAGTTGATTTTGAGCAAAAACACCAAGGAAATGAAACATTGGTTCAACTTTAATTCTGTAATGGCTAGATTCTCATGTACATGTATGCTAAATATTGCAAGAGCATCACACTTTGCCAAGGCCTGATGTATTGTTCAACATACTAGCAAGCAACTGCAAGCCTATCACTCTACTGGTCCCAGTATGGTTCCTTGGGGGACACAGACTACAATACCTGGTTTGTGACATGTATCAGAAATATGGAACAACATTTAAATGACAGCAAATGTTATGAACAGCTACATGTACATGACTGTAATTGCCTGCCTGCCTAAGTGATTTTAGGCCAGGGACTGTGTGTGATTGGCTGAAATAAAAATTCAAGTACAAAGTTTAACTGTCATTTTGTCTTCACCTGAGACGAGGTACTTCTCAGACAGCATGACCTTACAGACAGGGCTCCTGTGTACCGTGAAGGTCTGGAACAGCTGCGGCCCGTGTCCCACCGTCTCCGGATGCTGCACGATCACCCGAACCTTACCCGAACTGGTGCCGTATGCGATCTCAATCCAGTTCCCACTCACACCTGGGACGAGTACATTTGTAGCAATGTGAGTATTTCACAACAAAAGACAATGGTTTGAACTGCACATGCACGACATCAAGGGTGAAGCTTATCACTCTACTGGTGCCAGCATGGTTCCTTGGGGGACACAGATTACAATACCTGTATTAACAGTTCTCATCTAGACTATGCTTGATGCCATGTTCAGACATGTTTTGTTTATGTTTTAATGGTCTTCAACTTTGACATAATACTCACAATGGGCATGTGCAGTTCAATACAGGTAAAGCTTCTGGGGGGGGGGGGGCAGAGGAATGAAATTTTGAATTTCACAAATTCAATTTAAAGATTGGATCTGCTTAGCAACATGTTGGATTATGAGTTACAAAATGTATAAATCATATCTTAATAAGTACTATGAAACTCCCAATTCTATACAAAACGAGCTGCTAGGAGACCCATAGTAATACTGCTTCTTCCTTCCATCAAAAGCTATGTGGCAACAAATCAAGACCACAGCACAAGACAAAAAGTACAAAAACTGACAGTCTGCTGCAGTACCATGGCCATTCCACAGGAGGCTCGGCATGAAACAAGACTGTCAGGTCAACAACAACTACCCATGTACAAAATATCATCGCAATCCATCCAGAGGTTCTAAAAATATTCTGTTGGACATGCACACGTACACACACCATCCATGCAGAGTGCAAACTTTTATTAATACCTTCATTTTTCACAGAGGTAATAAGTTGTACTTACTGATCTTTGGAGTGAGGTAGACGCTGAGTGCCGTGATCATGTCGTCGTTTGGGTCGTGGTACAGTTCTGTCACCAGCAGGTCATTGTCCTTCATACGCAGGGGGAACTTCTGCATGTCTACATACATTGTGAAAACAAATCTGTGTAACAGCTGCATTTATCTTCTAACCTGCCAGAGGGCGTGCATAACCTATTGGACTCTTATTGTCTTTTGTACTACCCAAGAAAACACACATTTTGATGTACATGTAAGTTTTCTGTCCTCAAGCAAAAAATGTCAGAACATAAATTCTTAATGTATGTCCAAGGCCTGAGTACTCAAATTTTCGACAGAGGCATATGCGGAGCACGTTCCAATTATATTTATTAAAAGCCCATAGCATACAAGTAGAAGCCTGTGATATACTGTTAAATACAGTTGTGTACAGCCCAGTCCAATAAATTACGTTTTCGAGGCCTAGCCTCAACCAGGCCTTCCTATGATTGTAGATTCTACAGATTCGGCAAAAAAAATTTGGCAGATAACTGACTTGGAGAGTCAATCCATGCTAAGGTCAACACTTCCCCCCTCTGCACAGCAATTCAAACCGTTTAATTGGTAGCAAAACTCCCCTGGCAAATTGTTCCCCCTATTAGCCAGTGTAGTCAGACTGGTAGGGACTAACCATGGCCTAGGTATGACACAAATGTTTATATCTAAATGATAGATGTACACACCTATGTAGTATATAGATCCATTGTTACAGCCCAGTAGGAGGAAGGTCCCTGCTGTGTCGTAGCAGGAGATTGGTTCTACGTCCTGAATCTGGAAATGTGCATTATGTAACATGTAAAATATAACATTATGATGGCAGTAGACTGCAAACATGTTGGCAAGTTATTTGGTCATCTATGTCCTACCTATATCTCTCTATCTGTCCAGGTTTAGCATCTGGTTTACCTCCATAATAATATCTAAACCGAATTAAAGTTACCTATAGGTCCAACATCATGCAAAATTCATTCAACACTTCTTGACTTGTCCTGTTTTGAAGTCAGCAACTGAAACACTCTCTGCAGTTGTATTATATACAAAAAATGTAGAAAGCTGCTTGAGGGCCAAAATAATATTTAGCTCTTTCTCAACCACAAAAGCTTTCTACCATACTTACCAAAAAGCATGACTGTACAATGTTTAGATTGTCCAAATCATGAAATATCAAAACTGAAATTAAAGTTCTCACTCCACCCAGGTGTGAAAATACGTATCAAACTTTGGTTGGGGAGGTAAAAGGCAGTGGAAGAAGAGGGTTGGACTCCACCTTCCAATACCGTGCTCTAGAGACAAACCTACAGTGCCTGAAAAAGGCCATGGGACCACCTTAATTTTACCATTGAAAGGATTGAATCATGGTCTTGATAAACTCAACATCATTCTTGATCCAATCCCTTTGACAATGGCACACTAAACATAGCACAATCATAGTTCTTGAGCAGGTCTGTTTTCAAGCACTACAGCAGATCCTTGTTCTACAATCATGTATAAGGCCCATGTAAATTTGTAGGTTATACTCTCATAGAAATAGATTTCTGTGTATTACCTGCCAGTTGTGAGTCATGGCGTGCCACACCCCGATCTTGCCGGTGTGACTGATGGCCACCAGCTGGCTGCCGATGAAGAACAGGTCGTCTACCTGTACCGACAGGTTAAACACACCTGGGGAGAACAATAGAGGACTGAGTCAGTAGGGGCAGCATGTTAACATGAAGAAGAAGTCAAAGATTTCATACCTCCATACAATATCTAGAGCTCTCTGAATTTCTTATTTCATGCAGTATTGTGAATTTCTCGCTGATTATATATATGTCTAATGCGTTTTTCTTCTTCGCAAGCTCTGAAGAGAAGTAAGTTTTCTGTCTATTTTACACACAAGTACATACACTGTTAAGGTAGTGAACTCACTGTCTAGAGTTCTCTGAATTTTTATTTCATTCAATTGTGAATTTCTCTCTAATTATGTCTATGGATTTCCCTACGCCATTCTGTAGGACTTTGGGACAAGTCTATAGCACTGTTACTGAGACTCTGGACCCTGGCCAACCCAACCTTTCAATTGCAAGTTTCTAGTTACACCATTTTCTGCCTCATATCTTGCAACTCTGGGTAGGATGTTTCCTTCTTGTACAGAACAGAGAATCAATTATCATAATTTTCTCCACACAAAAAGAAAATGCAGTAAACTATCACTATCACTCAGTCGGAGTCAATCCCAACAGTTTCACACCTCTCTCGTTTTTTGGCCCCTCGTCCTGAAAGCTCCAGAGTCTGATGTCACTACCGGAGGAGACGGCGATCATCCGGTCCTTGTTGTCGCTGTACCCGCCCGGACACTTGGAGTTCAGGGCCACACGTTCCACAGACTGCTCCAGATACTCACTGTTAAACACTAGCTGCCATCCTGTCGACTCCTTTACTCTACACAAAACAAGGAGCAACACAGATGGATGTTATGCTGCAGTACCATGGAAAGCATGATAGGGGGCCAATATTCAAACTCTTTTTTCATTTTGCTTACACCTAACCACGTACAAGACACATGTAGCATAAAGATCTACTCACAACTTCTGTATACACACCACACACACACGGAAACAACTATTCCTGTGACACACACACATGCACACACACACACACACACATACATACACATGCACAGCCACACACAAGAACATATATTATACAAAATGTATATTATATATGCTCACACACACACACACACACACACACACACACACACTGAAACACATACTGAGAAATACACACACACATACTGAGAAATACACAAACACACAGGCACACACCCTCACACACACACACACTTGCACACACATAGAAACTTGAAAATATAACCTTCTTGGTAAAAGATAAAGACATCTTTGTAAGTGACTACAGTACCATAGGTAAGTGACTAAAGTACTCACATGACAGTCTAGTACAGCACACTATTATAGGTATCTCCTCAAAGTATATAATTTCTTATCTTTCGCCTCATGATTATGCTAATATAGCTTTCATTGCCCCACTTACTGTAAGGTATCATAATCATTTCACTTTAGTCTACTTCATTTTAAAAAAAGACAATCAAAATGTTGACTGCAGCAACAAAATTATGTCACCGATAAAAACCAATGCACAAATAATGCATATAAATTAGGAAATTTACAACAATAATTATAACTCATATGCCTTTATTGTCACTCTACCCTATGTTGTCCTGTCATGAGTATATTATATGCAGTCCCAGACGGAAGCTCATGTTAGAACTGACATTGCAAATAATTAAAAATCCAGGCACTAGTGATTGCTTGCTTTATTATTTGTCAACTGAATGTATGTGTGCCAATTGTAAACATAATAGTTGGGCTGAACCAATTTATTTCTTGGTTCTCAGATTTTTAAAGTGAAAATATCATAAAGTAGATGGCAGGGAGAAAAACTTGAATGTGTACTGTACAATGTATGATCTGTATTTACTCCATAAAATTGTAACATTATGCATAAACCTGGCATTGTTAACATGTTTTTCCAGATAAGGATTTTTTTGTTGTTAAAATAGAGAACAAACAAATTATTTGGTGTGCCGAAAAAGAGTTGCACCATAAAGTACCTGTCACAGGTATATCGTTCAAGTGCCCTGAAGATTGATATTAGCTGGTCTCGAACTCAAAAATAATTGCAAACTACTGATTTGCTTAGTATAGCAAAATTAAGTTCTTGCAAACAAAAATAAACTTATAGTACCTTATTAATATATAAGCCAATGTTTTGGTTTGTCATCCACCTCAGGGCAATACTGACTGGTTCTACTGCACACTGCAGCTAGGTGGGACCCTTTGCTTTACTGTAACATTGATTTACCAACCTGAGGAAACTATTCACAGGTACTGACTCACCTATAACAGCAGACGAAGTGTGCGTAAGCCACAGCTATCCAGCTGTGATGCCCCACGATGATCCGAACCTTCTTGGGATCAAGTGGAACTTCTGAAAACGGATAATATTTTTCAAACACATCATCATTAAGCATACTACTACGTAAGATGCAATGGATCAGAGTTTATATATTAAATCTTAATTGATTTGATTATATGGATGACATCTGCGAGCGCATCAATTTTCGGCCGTTTAAAAACAAAGAAGTTTTCAGCCATACTTTACATCGTACAAAGCAGCTTCAGCATATTGTAAAAATAGATATGGAAATCGTACTTATTTCATAGAAGTCATCACAAGGTCAAAGAAGATATGAAAGAACAAAAATGAGGAATCTATTGTTTGGGATACTACTGTAAAGACATTTAAGTTCGCGGGGATTTACTTTCGCGGTAGTGGAAAGTTTGCGGTAGCACCATAGACTGAAGTCTCATACTGTGAATTGGCCACCAGAAAAAAACAGGAATATAAAACCACCACGAACATTTCTGCATTTACAGTATCCTTTTGCCTGTTTTTAAACAAAGATCCAAAGACCAGTAAACTGTAATTAATATGGAAACTCGTACCAAACATGGCGGTCTCCCCGCCCTCAGCTCCGTCCCCTGCGGAGGCATAGCGTGACCTGCTGAGGGGCGTGGCTGCCGAGGACTGGTACTGCGGGCTGCCCGTGGACGCGCTCGGTCTCATCCGACACTCCGTCTCCAGGGCGACGCCAACCGGGCGCGGAGGAATGCCTGAGAGAAAAAAAGATATAAAAACTCTCCGATACCATATCTGGTACACTTACTGAACAAGTAATTACCCCACAGAACTGCTCCTGATATGTACATTACTCTGTAATGATACAACTTTCATATAACAACTTACTTGATATTTTATACTTATTACAATTCTTTTAGAAAGATGAATACACCACACTATTGTA
Organism: Branchiostoma floridae; assembly: GCF_000003815.2. Taxonomy (NCBI): domain Eukaryota; kingdom Metazoa; phylum Chordata; class Leptocardii; order Amphioxiformes; family Branchiostomatidae; genus Branchiostoma; species Branchiostoma floridae. Next base: position 28,424,226 of record NC_049979.1, read on the forward strand.
GTAAAGAATTGCTTGCAGATGTCTATGTTGTTAAGTTTTAAATAGTGTGCCCAGATTTTAATACAGCTGTTTGTACTATGTAAATGTTGGCGCAATTCAGCTGCAATGCCGTACATGTTGCAATAAAACTTGTAAAATGTACATGTACAAGTTTTGGAACTACCAAACATAAATTTCTGACAGTCTAAACAGTAAGTTAAGCAGCAGTGTGTCCAAATAGAAATTGTACATGTACTACTGTAACAGTATATTAGTAATACATATAATGCAAAGCTGTTACTCAAAAGAGTACAAAAGAGACAGGGCAGCTATAAGAATATAAATAGATCATCACGACAATCATTTCAAATGCAATTTAGCTCTTTGATGAATGATAATTACAGAATTTTGTTCTTTCATAAGACTACTTGTAAGTAACATGTAGACTTGTACTTCACAAATTGTACATCATGAAAGTTGTGTACAAGGAAACTCTTGCAACAGCAAAGCAACAAGTCTGCCTCTACCTGATGCATGGTTGACACAACAGGGCGGACCAAGGGGGGTATTACTGTAGGGGGGGTCAAAGGGGTCTTCTAGGGGGTCCATGGAGTAGGGGTGTTCGGGGAAGATAGCCACTTGGTTGGGACAGGTTAGAGAAAGAGGAGCCAGAACACAGAGACACATGTACAGGACATCTTTAATAACAGAAAGACAGGAGATAATGCTAGTTCACCTTTATCTGCGGGGTAACCTATTTCCGTTGTAACATTTTTAGAAACTTGGCATTTAGGGAGTTGACGGACAGTGGTTTCACAATGCAACACTATAAAAATATTGCAGTTTGAAACCACTGTTTGTCAACTTGATATCCCTAAAAAAGGCCAGTGTTTTAAAAGTCAATGGACACAGGTTACCCCACGGATAAAGACGAACTAATGTTGCAATTAAATAAACAATGTGAAAAAAAGACACAGACAAAAAGTAAAACAACAATTCAAAGGAACATAACAGAGCATTATTAAGGCCATGTTGATTCAATTGTATAGATGACATCCAAACACGCATCAACTTTGTAACAGACTGTAGCAAGCACCGCCAACCGACCATGCCATATACCTGTCAGGCCAAAATCGGTTGGGTGCTTGGTTTTGGAAGCTTAGCTGTCCAGGGTATATCCTGTACTGTCACACCTGTGCATATTTCCTGTCACACTTAAAAGGTGTAGCTAACTCACCTGGTGCAGGCAGGTAACCATGGAACAGGACATCCCCACACGAGGACCTCTCCAAGTCTTCACACAGGTCCAGTCTTTTTACTGGAACACAATCAGGACAAAAAAGTCGGTGACAATGCACTTTTCACAACGGTAACTATAATTGAATCTGTAAATGCATATAAGTTCGCCGGGATTTAATTTTGCGTTAGCGGGAAAAAGGACTTTTCGTGGTTGCCTTTAAGTCGCAGTGAAGCGGCCACCGTGAAAACCGCTAACATTAAACCACCGTGAAAGTTTCTGCATTACAGTATGAACTCAAAATGCTGGGTGAATGTGGACTTTTGTGCATCCAAAATTGAAGCTACACATTCAGTTTTTGCAGTGGGTGCTCCAGAGCAGCTAGATATTTGTGTATGAGTCTATGACATTGTGTTACATTATGCAAAGATCCTGAGCAAACACTAGTCTACAAATAACAACAATAGTTGACCTTTAAGTACAGGAAAATTTACTTGTGTGTACATGTGCATGTCTGTGTTTGTGTACTATGTGTGTGATTGTGTATTTCCCCAAGGTGAATTTGTATATTATGATCTGAGTTTCTGACTGCGCAATTAATGCCATGCTCGCACATGCTTGTGTGTGTATGTGCACTAATTTGTGTGTATGTGTCTGCATGCATATATTATGTTCATGTATGTGTGAGTGTGTGTGCCTGCACATGCACATAACTTTATGTGTGTTTTAATTTATGTGTGCCTGACAGGTGTAAACAAAAACATGTGTCCTTGTGTTGCCATCTGTTCTTCACATCTGTAACAGATGGCAACAAAGTAAAAGGGCTAAATTCAAAAGTGAACAACACGTACAATGTAGCCTACAGGCATGACAAATTTCACAATTCATTGTCATTACCACACTTAATGCTACCCAACCCAACTAAATAACCCAAGTCTACAAAACACAAACAAGCCCAATTTCCATCCATATTATTTTTTTTCAATATTTTCTATCTTTTAATATCTTTATCATGTTTGAGAATCACTGGAAAACAAGGTCCTTTGTTCACAACCAGGATATATACAATGTTGTCTGTACACAATCAACATGCAGCTGGCATTTTGTGCCCGTCTGTCACCCTCCTCAGGGCAATTCTGACTGGTACTATTCTACACTGCAGCTAAGGTGTTGCTCTTAGCGATGCGGTCTGTTCCATAACTGTCAAATATGCTGCCCCAAATGTGTTACATATTGTCATGCATACAAAAAAATGATTGAAGTCAAAAGATTACAGAATCAAATACTGTACTTCATATGTTATTTATTTAATGTATTTTGCAATTCTTTCCCAAGGCCAGTGGGAATAGCCTCAGCTAGTTGCGGGCAACCTTGGTTGTCTGTAATTGCCAGCCAAACAAAAAAATACAAATAAACAAATAAATCACCCAAAATGTCAGCTGTCATTTGTATATAAAGAATCCTGTTGCAAGTCTTTCCAACCATGGTCCCGGGCTTGAAATACCACCTGCATATGCAGGTTAGTGCAGGTAAAATTGGAGCTGTGCAGGTATTTCTGATGTCTACCTGCACCTAACCTGCACTGGGTTTTATACATAAATGTCCCATGATGTAGGTGTATATGGATTGTTATTAGGTGCATTGACTGTTATCATCTATTAAAGAAAAAATAGCAATGGTTCCTGAACAATTTAGTATGATCCATACTTCCTAAATTCAGGGTGGTGCAGGTAAAATTTGTCTGGTGCAGGTAACTTTCAATGTTATGCAGAAAAAAGTATTTCGAGCCCTGCCATCTTATCTACATGTACATTGAAAGTCCTCCCTAAAAACCCAGCAGGAAACAACTCTTAGTAACAGCTTTGAAGCACGGTTTTACCGAACCTCCCGGGGGGCACAACAAGTGCTAAAAGACTGGAACCAAAGCTCTGGAACATAAATTCGCTAATGCGATAAGGAGTCCCATCTAACTTTCTATTTCCCGGTAATGACATGTATTATATCTCCATCAGGCATAATCGGCCCACGCTGTGGCGGCTAATGCTTCAGCCAGCCGAGCAAAATATTGATGGCCTTGAATATTAATTTCCAATATCCAACCCCCGAGTTTGGAGATAGAGGTGTCCCAGTTGTGCACTTAAACCGCCTTCCTGCCAAACGCAATCACTGAGGTACATTCTGCTTGTGCAGATTACTTTTGTGCGAGAGTGATAGAAAAAAATTGCAATAATTATAAGTTCCAAGCTGTGCAACCAGACAAATACACGGCGTGCTCTTTCCCATTTAGATTCGTGCGCACGGAAAAAATTGTTTGCAGAGTGCTGATTGGAAGCGAACGCAGGGCACGACTTTCGGCGCGTGCGGCGAGATATTGTTGACACGTAATCATAAGGCATTTGAATTCCTGGTTTATGAGATTGATATAGGCTGTGGCGTCTGCGGAAGTGGCACTAATCCATAAACGTGCCCGGCATATCGCCCGTAACTGCCTGGATAGGGAGGTCATTACAGGGCAATTGGGGCATTGGCATTAGAAAAAGGTCTGATGTCACGTGTAGGTGTCATGTGTGAAAATGGCCATGTGTCGAATACATGTGAGCCATATGTGATACAAGTCGCTAACAGGTTTCATTTGTAGGTGCAAAATTTGATTAAAAAACATTGGCATAAGCTTTACATTAAATCGTAAAAATCTGTTACAACGATGATCCTTCCAATACTTTTAAGAAAATGGCCATGTGTTGAATACATTTCAGCCATATGTGATACAAGTTGCTAACAGGTTTAATTTGTAGGTGCAAAGTTTGATACGCCATGTGATGGCATAAGCTTTACATAAAATCGTAAAAATCTGTTACAACGATGATCCTTCCAATACTTTTAAGAAAATGGCCATGTGTTGAATACATTTCAGCCATATGTGATACAAGTTGCTAACAGGTTTAATTTGTAGGTGCAAAGTTTGATACGCCACGTGATGGCATAAGCTTTACATAAAATCGTAAAAATCTGTTACAACGATGATCCTTCCAATACCTTTAAGAAAATTTGATCTCATACTTTGAAACTCTACTGTACTGCAGTACCTATATTGACATGAACAGCCCCACTGGCAAAGGTAATCAGTTACTAAATAGTTTGGTGCATATTAATTATAAATGGAGAATGATGCATGATAAGAAAAATGCCTCCAGAATCTGTTTTCATTCAGTTTTAAAAAAAGGCAAGTACAGTACAGGTCGCAAAATGTATTTCAAATTTCTCAAAATGTACCACAAAATTCTGAAGGACGTTCTGTGAAACTGCGTTGACCATTTTGTGTTAAAAAAATCCTACAATAAGTTCGCACACTGGGTGTTTGACTGTGACCTACTGTAACCGGGCATCCAGTCTTATCATTATTAGGCTGGGCTACATTTTGTTCTTTGGCCAAGCTTTTTTTGCATCATCAGACAGTGCTCTCTGCTGCCTGAGTAATCTTAGTTTACACCCGGTGGTTGTTTCTTGCAGTAGGAGTTTAATTGGTCATTACTCCTACACATAAAACTCCTACCAGGTGCGAAAGATCGCCCTGACGGCGGAAAAGTTCATCTACCCTGAAGAGAGCCTGACCAGTGTCTGGTTAGTCCTTCTGCTATCTTCCTGATCAGAATCTGACTTACTAAACAGCTGAATCATGTGACCTTTCGGACATGTGACATCACCAACTGGTCATAAGTGCTTGGAAGTTTATACCACTTGCCGTCTCTCTCTGTGTTGAAACAAAGTTTTGATTCCCCGGTATAATGCAATTTTGTTACTATTTGGATTTTAAACCAATTTTCCCTTGTAGTCACACAGACGTGAACTCTACAAACAAAATGGCGATGCTCAGAATGTCTCATCTTCAGTTCCAGCCCCAAATTAGAAATTGCAGTGTTACCATTGAACTAAAAACCAATGTATAATGATTGATATTCATCAAAAAGAGATTTAAAGTGATAATGTCTGTTGTTTGTCAATACATGTAGTTTGTGCACATTTGATAAAAAAAATAGCCACTTCAGGTGAAAAATTGACCACCTGTTGTCACCTGTTAATGAATGCCTTCCACAAACAGGTGCCAACAGGTGCGGCCCAGTGAGACACCCCCGCAAACATCCATCACAACAAGAAGACGATACCGTACTCACCAATGGGCGTGATCCCGTAATACTCGGCCTCGTGTCTCAGCGTATTTATGTCCACTCCCCTGCAAAGTGACACAAAGTCCTCCGTTATTTACGACTTCTCCGAAAGAAGGGTAAGACGCCAATTTGAGAATTGACCCCTGTCGCCTTCTCCAAGTTCCTACATCAATAAGTACCTTAAAAGTGAGAGTTCCCCCATAATTTTCCAGCGCAGGAGAAATCCTTCATATTGCTGTACAGGCCTTGGCTTGATCCACCACAAATCATAAAATTGTTGCTATCGATTTATGCCATAATACAAAAGTCCAATCATCAATTCAGGTCAAGTTTGGAACTTGACTTCCTATGTCTGCAGAGGATCATTTTAAAAAAGTAAAGAACCGCAAAGTAGCAATATACTATAATGATATCAATATACCTGCCAATCTGATTATGATGTTTTTCAGCACAAGTATACAAATTAACACCTTTAGGGATGATCTTAACATATGGAGATGTTTTCGACATTGTTGTGGTTTAGCATGTGACCATCTCACTCACAAAGGTACATACAAAGCAGTACAGTCCAACTTTTAATTCAGATTCTGTTTGAATTTAATTCACAAAGCAAGAATTAAACACAGGCAGGATCTTTGAACATTGAATTATCACATCACTCAAGAAGTACGTATCCAGAGTAGAATATATATGGTTCGATCAGCAACAGAGGATCATAACAAAAGTTCTGTCTAATCTGTAGTAACTTTGCCCTGTTGCTAAGTATTGTAAAATGCATTTAAGTTCACGAGGCTACTTTCATGGTAGCGGGAAAATGGAGTGTTCGCAGTGGTTTTAAGTTCGCGGTAGCGCCATAGACTGTAGTCTCCTACTACATGTATAATGGAAAAATGTTTGCGGTGGTTTTGAGTTCGTGGTGAAGTGGTCACCGCAAAAAACGCGAACATTAAACCACTGCGAACATTTCTGCATTTACAGTTAGTTCTTTTCCAACTGGAATTTCCAGTACTTTTCAGTACATGTATGTGACTATACAATGTATCTCTCTCGCAAACTCAAAACAGCCACAAACACTCTCTATATGACCCCTGCTACCTTCAAATTAAATCCCTGCAAAACGCAATTGCACTTACAGCATTATACTAGTGAGTAGTGATTACATACTTTCAACTAATCATTGAGTTTTATTCACAGACATCTCCATGCAGATTTACAGCCTATATATAAGTATTCACGGCAGCGTTTTCATTAATTTTTCAAACAAGGCAGCGAGCCTCGTGCCTCGGAGACTGGGATTTATTCTCATTTCCGCAGAGTCCGATTGGGAGCCGGGGCGGTCGTAATCGTCTTCACACCTGAAAAGTCTGGCCCTAAACAGTCCAGATTGCAATTAATGGTGTGTGTAAAGACACGACCCCACGTGACCCGCAGTTTTCAATTTACGCTGCCGCGACAATGGAAAGGGGGGGAGGCTTGCAGGGATTGTGAATGACAATGTAATACATTTTGTAATACAGGAAGTGTGAGAAATGGAGCGACAAGAGAACTTGTGGCCGACAACCATTCCACTAACTTCTGCACAATTTTCTTTTCCTTTACTCTACCATTTATAATATGATTGTATGCTTAAATTATGGCTCCTTTTTTTCTGAGAACTTTAAGTTCGTTTATTTTCATGGGGACTCACAAATGTAATTGGGAAGGTGCTTGCATGTGTTAAGTTCAAGGAAGAACTTTAAAGATGGGTCACTTAAAGCAATGCAAGTAAGACTAAGTTTGGATGGATTTAATTTCTCTGTACTAGCTAGAAAATGTGTGTTCTTAGTTGTGGTTTGGGTTTGTGATAGTGCAATAGTCCCATGCATGTACTGTAAAGTAATGGAAAACTGGTTTATAATATGGGAAGCCATTTAAAACATGACCTACTAAGTAACTGGGGAAGGGTGCTACAAATGGACAGAATAGTACAATGTAGCTTTTGGCAATGCTGGCAACTGTCAATGACATTTATCATCATATTTTATATGATAACAGTTGCCTTCTCAACATCATAATTCTGTCACAGTGTGCATTATCTAGTACATAAATCTAGCACTTACATGTGTAGACAAGGAGTAGTTTGGGAGAAGACAGACTAAAATAAAGTCTTTCACTGTGTATTTTAATTTGTAGTGAAGCAATCCCTGGGAAAACCGTGATATATAAAACCATGGCGAGCATTTCTGCATTTATGGTATGTTCACAAAATGATGACTTTGCAGTGAAAGCCTACAGCAAATATAAAGCACCATATGTACAATTACATCACAATTTAGAGTATGACGACAAACTGTCTCAGAATTTTGCCTGTCGCCAAGATTTCAACGATGTCAACGTTCACATCTGAATCTATTTCAACTTGAATGTCTGAGTGTATCTCTCTAGATCTCTATCTGTATATACATGTATGTGGCCTGGGGTAGTTCTGTCCATTTGTACACATCCTTACCGGAACTGCTCCAGTCATATTACAGATTCTGCTGATACTCTGGCTGACGACCAAATTCCCGTCCAATATGACAAGGTGCACGTCAATCTGTGACATATTTCAATGCCAGAGGGAAGGAAAACTCTATGACCACTGTCAAACTCAAGAGCTTTTCATTTTTTTTTTCTCTCAAAAGTCAAAGCTTTTACTGCTGAACTACTTCCTTAAGTTGTGGGATCTGTTTTATGGAAAAGTTTGACAGTACACGACTTATAATCTAAGTTACGTGTACATCTACATGTAAGAAAAAACAGTCATGCACATATTCCATGACTTAGATTCCAGTGAGTTGCATGCAAAAGCAATCCCTTCTAAATCTTCATCTTAAAAAAAAGAGGGAATTTTCAAAGTAAAATCTTTCAATACTCAGGCAACATTTCAATAAATCTTTCATAGCATATAAGAGCCTCACCCTTTAGATATTCAGATTTATCATTATATTATAGCTTTTTACGTCTGATCTATTGTAACTTATACTAGTCTTGGTGTATTCTAATTGGTGCAGTGCCCACTTAGACAACTCAATCAATCGTTCGCTTGCATCTTATATTTGTTTGATCACTTTGCCCGAAATGAAAAATATGTCTTCGAGAATCCTGTGACTTACTAGTACTGACTTCCAATTTTTACCAACCATAATCGGAAACACAACATTTTTTCCAAGGCCCAAATTCCAAAGATTGTCCACACCTTGGCTCAAAGCGCTTTATAATTAGACCCTGAAAGCCCCTCGAGTCCAAAGACGCCATTCAATCTACAAAGAAGGGACAGTGCCTCACAGTGCCATCATAATTGCGCCACATTTCATCATCATTTTCCTCGCTTCGCTCCCGTCGCGGGCAACCTCCCGGGCGCTGACCGTGAAATGAACACCTGGCCCGTCACTAAAACGTTTGATTAATTAATAAATAATAATTGGAAATAGACGGGAATTGTTGGTCGGGCAATTGAGGAAGTATAATACAGGTGGACTGAAAAAAATGGGATTGTCTCACGTCCATGTAAAAAACAAAAAAGAGGAATGTCTCGCATAACTATATACACAGCAACGTGGCAAAGTTCAACCATAATGGTTCGACCTGGAAATCTTATTTCATTTCATATCAAAAGCAATCTGTCCCCTCGGAATTTTATGAGAAAATCATTTCGGCGGCCGTGCTGGCGGGTGTTTTATGGGTGAGTTTTATGGCGATGATCAGTCAGTTATACGCCAAGGTCATGTTGGGGACACAGGAAATCGGGACACCAGTGCCCTCAACTAAGATATCATTTTGTTGGGCACACCTGTTTTTTTTTTTTTTAGGATTCGTAGTATGATCTTTATACCGCACAGTGACATGTAGAGTTTTGTTGTAAAAAAAATTGTATACATATTTATGTAATAATTGGACCATCATAACATTCAATATCAATGGGTGTTCCGTACTGGGTGATAACTTGGGTTATCACATGGGGTACTACTATGTACATTTATGTCATATGGGTTTCCATAGAAAAATTCAAACGTGTACAGAGTGCACCATTGTCGATAATTTCAATACTGGATTTGGATGTTGGACTTGCTATTGTTACAATTTTTAGTTCAAGGACAACAAATTTTCTCAACTTACGGCACAATTCTCAAATGAAACATGTGAAAGGTGGCATGGGTATGACATAAAATAAATGGAAACCAAACATCTAATCCATAATACTTTCCACAAAAATATAATCCATAATAGTTTCCACAAAGATATAGTCCAGGATACTTTCCACAAAAACCTAATTCATAATACTTTGAAAGTCTAGAAAGAGCAATGCCTTTAGCTACAAGACATATCAAGCCACCTCTTTGACCTATATATAACAATAAAGGTTGATAACTTTTCAATAATGGAACCCAGAAATGTAATCCATAATACTTTCCACAAATATAATCCATATATATACATGTATATATAATACTTACCACAAAGATATAGTCCACGATACTTTCCACAAAAACCTAATCCATAATACTTTGGAAGTCTAGAAATAGCAATGTTCTTATCTACATGACTTATTAAGCCACCTCTTTGACCTATTCTTAAAGATTAAGAAAGTCGATCCACAATCCACAAGTCTAGGAATAGCAAGAATACTTTTAGCTATATAATACATACATTTACATGACGCATTATGACACCTCTTTGACCTATACTTGAAGATTAAGAAAGTCAAGAACTTTTTTCAATGATGGAATCCAGAAATGTAATCTATAATACTTTCCACAAAACCCTAATCCATAATATTACAGTCTAGGAAAAGGAATGCTTTTCTTTGACCTACTAGGATACATTAAGATGGTCAATAACTTTGGAACCCAGAAATATAATCCATAATACTTTCCACAAAAAAACAATCCATAATACTTTCAGCAAGGATATAGCCCATAATATTTTCCACAAAAACCTATTATCCATCATACTTTGGAAGTCTAGAAAAAGCAATGCTTTAACCTATACAATATATGAAGCCACCTATTTGACCTATACATAATGGTTAAAAAGGCCAATAAGTTTTCTTTCTTGATATGTATATGTATATGTATCAAACTTATATTACAAAATTCAAAGGATACCCAAAAATGTAATCCATAATACTTTTCACAAAAATGTAATCCATAATACTTTCCACAGAAACCTAATCCATAATACTTTCCACAAAATGCTAATCAAGCTACTGTTACACAATGTAAGCCACCTCATTTGACCTATAGATATACATAACCATAAAGCAGGTCAATAAGTTTTCTATCTATTAAAGGATAACCAAAAGTGTCATCCATAATACTTTCCACGAAAAACTAAATCCATATTACTTAGTACTTTCCACAAATAGCAATGCTTATCAAACTTCACAATACAAGCCATCTCTCTGACCCATACATAACCATTAAGCAGGTCGATAAGTTTCCTATCTTGAGAAGTTTAGTTAAGATGAATCATGCCATTAAGAGCCATTGCAAGGATCGGTAACGTATTGCTATCTTACCGACGTTGATTCCTAATTATCTTTTATGGCACCTAAGCAGGTGGCACCGCCGCGGAGCATCGTAGATTCGTCTTCTCGTTCCTTTGTTCCTCTGAATGACGAACGCCGCCGATAACGCGAGGTAGCAGACAAAATGGATCTGCCAGATTTATCAGGATCATGCAGAAGTTGAAACCCTTCCCTGTGGAGATTTGCGAACAGTTTGTATCAAGTTCACCATTGTTTGTTCCCGGGTCTCCGATGACTTGTGCCATCTGCACACCCGTTATGACTTATGCGTTGCCAGATCTTAATGTAGCGTTTAATGAACGTTTCTTTGATGTATCGTTCCGGTGTCGGTGTCGGGGCGATACTCTTGGGGGCGCGCGCTGATCTTTACCAATACTTTGCACGATCGTATTAGATTTATTGCGATATCATATCCTGTATATTTGTTTGAGGGATTTATGAGATCTTTAATTGGATATAAATAGCAAATGAGCCAATTAAGTTTCCTACATAGGTCACTTGGCAACTTTGTGTGATCACGTTTGTCTTCGCTTCTAATTTCCCCTGATAGTAAAGGTCCTTAGTTACCATTTTTCTTCAAAGATCATTGATTAAATATTAACTCAGTGATCAGTAAAACAGTCTCATTGCAGTTTAAGATTAGCTGAAGTGTACTAAGTTTTCTTAATGTTTAAAAACATTAAACTTAAAGTTTTTTTCGGGGTGCCATCTTAGGTCATATACCCTTCGGTGCCATCTTAGGTCATATACCCACAAGTATACATTGTAGCGATTGTCATTCCCAGGAAATTATAGTGAAGCACTATCTGTTATATGGCCTTGGATGAATTCAGATTCCCTACATTTCAGCAAAAAGACCAACTCGGTTCAGTTTTGTTAAAACTTTTCTAATTTTGGTTAATTAGATGGGAAAAAGAATTGATATCAAAAACAGTGCACACAGGCATTGCAGCATCCGATAAAATTCATTGAAAAAATTGTCAGCAAATACGACGTCTGGATAACCCTATGCCTCATGCAGCCAATAAAGGACATTTTTTTTTATACAGACTAATGTTTTACCTTTTTAATAGAGTCTGACATTAAAATTTTGCTTAAACAACACCAGGTCAATTGGACTCAAACCAAAAGACTAAGCAAATTCTAGATTTGCACCATTCTGTTGAATCTACCTTAACCTATTTAGATTTACAACATATCCTTACTTGTAGTGGACATGATCCAGTGTCCTATGGTAATATACATGTTTAACATGTCATCATCATGTCATCAATATGCATACGTATGTACTAGATATCCCGTGACTCAAAAGTTCCAATATCAAAAATATCAATGTCTTTGTGCAGCATAATACGAAAACTCCAAACATGAGATGAAACCACCTCATAACTCATATGAAATCCCCACACAAGTCCATTTAATCTCTCCAGCTTATTTACTAGCCACTCAGCCAGAAATGGGTCAGTCCATTTACGCCGGAGGTAGCGGAGATGATATACCCCAAAGTTTGACTTGATTCGCCGCGGACACAAGGCGATCTGTCAGCGGTTACCGCGGGTTGATGGGCGCGATCAATCTCCCGCGGAGGCCGCCTGTGCGGTGATCATCATAGATCAAGAGGTCGACTCTCCTAACATGCCTAAATGAGATAGCGGCTGTCAGGTCTAAAGTGGGTCATGCCATTTGTTACCGTCTTATGAGGGTGTCTTGGGCAGACAATGGACCGAGACAATCTAAGTTTTAATGTTTTTCTAAGGAGGTTTGAGTCCATTAGTCAGGTTTTTTATGGACATGGGAATACCCGAGCTCATACTGATGGTTTGTGTGAGTGAGACAGACATATGTAACAGACTGAGTACTGTATGCGACCTCACACTGAAGACGAAGTATGGCACTTTTTCCTTGGCTAAAGGACGCGGTTGCTGTCGTATTTAGGTCACCTGAGTTAGCGCTGAATGGTAGCTGCTCCAGACCCTTGCGACAGTCGTATTATGGTCATTTGAGTTAGTGCCGAAATACACCTGAATGCAGGGTTGTAGCCAGCGCCCGTCTTTCCGTCCTTTGACAGAATTTTGCAGATGGGGACGGAAAAATACTTTGCCCATTCCGTCCTCTGTGACGGAGAAAATCGATATGTAAAGATACAACAAAAACTAAAGATCTTGCAAAGATATCCAAAAATTCAAAGGATTTTTTTCACAGCGCCGGGGCAGGGGTCCGCATTTCAGGCTATCAAACCGTGGGTGATTCTTTCAAGTGATTCGTTGTACATGCTCGCCGACTCGCCGTCTATGTTTCCAATCTTTGTAAAGTGTTAAAATGCTACTTACCTCGTTCAGATGAGCTGACAGATGAAGTGTGTTGTGTTAATCGACGGTTTCTCTCATCGGCGACGGTAGGAATCAACGTGAACTTTGATACGACTTAACTAAGTAAGACGCAAACGGCCGGTGTTGAAAATGTTTTATTCTCGCCGATGTGAGGGCGCCGTTATCCCTTGTATGTGCTATTGTGCTTGTGTATATTTCTCGTAGGACGTAGATTCGTAATAAATTTTTGTTGTACTAAACGTGCTGTTTCTTTTCTGTGCAAATTCTATACAATATAGAAGTGCAGCTGTGTAACACGGTTACAATCTTACCCTCATACCAGCAATCTGTGCGATCACTGCGGTGGCGGTAGCATTGGCCCCTTTCCTAAATAAAATCCAGCGTAAAACCCTCGTGTAATTTCTTTTACCAAAACAGATGTATTAACAGCTAAAAATGCTGGAAATAGCGTTTCAGAGGGTCTAGATTTCAAAATTTTCCGGGGGAGCATGAACCCGGACCCCCCTAGGAACGTCTACGGCGCTCGATAGGATTTTCAGTCAAAAGTGGGGGGACGGAAAATGATTTCGGGCTGGCTACAACCCTGCCTGAATGTATAAATTGCAAATTGTTACCCTATATCAAAATTTATAACATCATGATTTCTTTCAAATGGTGTATGACATTGTGAATCTTTTGCCATCCACTTCATCCTTATACAATTTCCCAAACTCTCATCAAAGTCACAAAGATTATGATCTTTCAATTAAAAGTTAACCTATATCACTTTCTCAAGTCCTTTACCTTTCTATGGCAGCACAAATCTCAGACAGGAAATGCTATACAATGTACATTCAGAACTGTCACATTGCTTTGGCTTATCATAGTGAAAATCTACATGATATCTTCAAAACATATTTTTCTATTACAACATCTTGGCAGCAAAAATCATGATGGACATTTCATGAAAAGGAACGCCGCAGAAGTCAGATGGTTTAATGCTATCAGTGCAGTGCCAGATCGACCCAGGTCACCCTATCGACACATAACCTTCCTCACACACAGATCTTATCTGTGAAGCTCTGTTCTGGGACAAGGCAGAAGTGCTGGTGGGTGACTTACAGAGCCTGTCTGTCAATAAAAGGCATTTCCAGCAATCCATAGAGACATTCAACCTTAACAAGTCTTTCTGATGTCAATCTAAAAAATATTTTCTCATAGACATCAAGCCTGTAGAGCCATGTTTTAGCTGAAAAATTGGTATCTTATCTGTGAAGCCCTGTTCAGGGACAAGGCAGAAGTGCTGGCGGGAGACTTACAGAGGCTGTCTGTCAATAAAAGGTACTTCCAGCAATCCATATAGACATCTGCCCTATACAACTCTTACTGACGTCAATCTCAGAACTATTTTCCCATAGATGCACTAGCCTGTAGAGCCATGTTTTAGCTGAAAAAATGGTATCTTATCTATGGAGTTCTGTTCAGGGACAAGACAAAAGTGCTGGTGGAAGACTTACAGAGCCTGTCTGTCAATAAAAGGCACTTCCAGCAATCCATAGACATCTGCCCTTTACAACTCTTTCTGACGTCAATCTAAAAAATATTTTCTCATAGACACACTAGCCTGTAGAGCCATGTTTTAGCTGAAAAATTGGTATCTTATCTGTGGAGTTCTGTTCAGGGACAAGGCAAAAGTGCTGTTGGGAGACTAACAGAGCCTGTCTGTCAATAAAATTAGGCACTTCCAGCAATCCATAGACATCTGCCCTTTACAACTCTTTCTGACATCAATCTAAAAAATATTTTCTCACAGATACACTAGCTTAAGAGCCTGTAG
Source organism: Branchiostoma floridae (assembly GCF_000003815.2). Lineage (NCBI taxonomy): Eukaryota > Metazoa > Chordata > Leptocardii > Amphioxiformes > Branchiostomatidae > Branchiostoma > Branchiostoma floridae. Next base: position 28,439,302 of record NC_049979.1, read on the forward strand.
AGCCATGTTTTAACTGAAAAAATGGTATCTTATCTATGGAGTTCTGTTCAGGGACAAGACAAAAGTGCTGGTGGAAGACTTACAGAGCCTGTCTGTCAATAAAAGGCACTTCCAGCAATCCATAGACATCTGCCCTTTACAAGTCTTTCTGACGTCAATCTAAAAAAAAATCTTTAAAAACATTTTCTCGCAGATACACTAGCTCATGAGCCTGTAGAATCATATTTCGACTGTCTGATTGGTATCATATTTGTGGGGTTCTGTTCAGGGACAAGGCAGAAATGCTGGTGGAAGACTTACATGTACAGAGCATGTCTGTCAATAAAAGGCACTTTCAGCAATCCATGACGTCAATCTCAAAAATAATTTCTCACAGATACACGTTCTCAGAGCCTGTAGAACCATGTTTTAACTGAAATATTGTTAAGTTCTGTACAGGGACAAGACAAAAGTGCTCTGGGGGGAGACTTACAGAGCCTGTCTGTCAATAAAAGGTATTTCCAGCAATCCATTTTGCTCTTTACCGGTACAACTCTTCTAAGTCAGACTCAATTGTTAGCGACTCTCGCAGTTGAGCTCCTGGTTCCAATTGGTCCTGGGGTAGGACATTGTGGTGGGGCTCAGCGTATTCAGAAGTAACATAATTGTACAATTAGTACATTGGAGCTTAAGGGAAAGGACTAGCAATGCCTCCCTGTAAAAATATACTCTGCTACTGAAAATTTAAGCAAAGAAACTTGCTTACCTACATTGTATGTGCCACTTGGCACTATATTTTGTTCAAAGGTTACAACAAAAAACACTCTGCACTGTAAATGCAAATGCTCAGAAGAAAGAAGAAACGATCCTGAATTGATGTCAAGAATCCCATCAATCCATTTAACTCTTGAAATGGCCTACAAAGTCTCTCTGTTCCCACCAGACTTACCATTTAGATAAACACATTATCCAGGTAAGAACTACATGTATATACATTGTGGTCAGGCCTAGGGAAAAAAATGTTGTGTTTCCTGTTTCAGTCCTTAAAAAATTAGGGTCGGTAGATAGGGATTATCTTCTTTTTTTAATCGTTTTTAGACTAATTTTTTGGCCAAAGCTCTAGTGAATACAATACAGTTTGACAATTAGTAAAACTGACAATGACATGCATTCAGGATATTTATATTTTAAATATAAAATGCAATTTTGTGCATAATCATTAATGGTTACAAATCTGTAAATACATTTTGATTCATTAGATATACGACAAGCAGTTTTTTTTTTTTTACTTGAATAGGAAGCAGGCTGAATAAAAATTCTAACTGGAAATTACGTGACTTTACTGCCCCCCCCCCCTCCCAAAAAGTCTAGGGTTGGCAGGTTTTTCTAGGGTACAATGTCATGTAGGTTGGGAAACAGGAAACACAACATTTTTTTTCCCAGGCCTAACATGTTAAAAATCACTCAAGTCTACCCTGGGACACTGCGGCGACACCAGGAGATTTCCCGCGCCACATGGAGGTGTCGTTCCTTCGCCAGATTGACGTCTACGTGCCTAATCAGCATTTTCGAAGCCTTTGCTGTTTGTGCGCCTGTGCATCCATCTTACGCACTCATTAGCCAAGAACAAAAACTAGGAATGTTTGTTTGTGTGTTTGATTAAAGATCGGGACTGCTACAAAAGAAAACAAAGATCACATAAATGAAGGTCTCTTAATATACGAATAGTTATGATGATAAATCAGTGAAAATATGTGAAAGCATATACAAGTCACTTTAAGTGTGAAATGACTTTTTCCAAATTTAATGGCAATCATGAGGCAATCCTATTTTTCAAATTTTTTTTTCCTGGATGTACCATATTTGGAAAGATCATGTTATTTTGAGTATCACTATCTGGTTTTTTATCATAATTACAACTACAAATTTAATGAGATATTTGACTATAAAGTTGCTTACTAAGCAGTATGGAGTATACATACTGACTCAGAGGAAAATTTGTATCTTTTCTCCCAGATAGTATATTTTGAATAGCATTGGTGGTAAATACATGTACACCGGACATATTACAAGATGAAGATAACATTCTTTGATTACAACGCACTACATGTATGTGTACTTTATAGTGCAGTGTGGAGAGTATATACTGAAGAAAATTTTTTTTTCTCCTAGGTAGTATATCTTGAACAGTAGTGGTGGTGCGTACATGTAACAAGTAGGAGATAATATCTTTGATAACAGCACACTATATGTACTGCCGCCACCAAATTTGGTAAAACCCTATCTTACCACATCCTGTTGGTATCACAGAGAAACATAAGCACAAAGATTGACAGTGCATCAAGATAAGGGCAAAAAATCAATGGCGGCCAGATGACTGGCTGCCTATCAGTCTGACTACATCTTGTAAAGAATCGATACAGTCATGGACTGAGAATCAAAATACCACTGTGCACTACTAGTGCTGTGTACCTAAATGTTACATCAGGTACAGGTACTGGTACCAGTACAGAGGTTTAGGTACAGACTATGGTACAGAGGTTTAGCTAAAGATACTGGTACAGAGGTTTATATACAGGTACTGGTACAGAGGTTTATATACAGGTACTGGTACAGAGGTTTATATACAGGTACTGGTACAGACTGAGGTTTATATACAGGTAAAGGTACTGGTAGTGGTACAGAGGTTTAGGTACAGACTATGGTACAGACTCAGGTTTAGCTAAAGGTACTGTGACAGAGGTTTATATACATGCAGGTAAAGGTACTGGTAGTGGTACAGAGGTTTAGGTACACAGGTACTTGTACAGAGGTTTAGGTACTGGTACTGGTAGAGGTTTAGGTACAGGTACTGGTGCAGAGGTTTAGGTACAGGTACTGGTGCAGAGGTTTAGGTTTAGGTACTGGTACTGGTACAGAGGTTTAGGTACAGGTACAGGTGCAGAGGTTTAGGTACTGGTACTGGTACAGAGGTTTAGGTACAGGTACTGGTACAGAGGTTTATGTACAGGTACTGGTACAGAGGTCTAGGTACAGGTACTGGTACAGAGGTTTATGTACATGTACTGGTACTGAGGTTTAGGTACAGGTACTGGTATTGAGGTTTATAGGTACAGGTACTGGTACAGAGGTTTAGGTACAGGTACTGGTACAAAGGTTTAGGTACAGGTACTGGACAGGTATAGAGCTTTAGGTACAGGTACTGGTACAGAGGTTTAGGTACATGTACTGGTACTGTCTTAGTTTTAGGTACAAGTACTGGTACAGAGGTTTAGGTACAGGTACTGGTACAGAGGTTTAGATACAGGTACTGATAGTGGTACACTTTAGGTTTAGGGACGGGTACTGGTACAGACCTGTACTTGTACCTGAACAAAACTCCCTGGTGGAAAGATCTGTTGTGTTACGGTATTAGTTACAACCTTTAGTTAGTAATACATGTACGCTTTCCGTAGGTGCCACTTTGGTCACATTTACTTGATTTAGTGTCACACAAGGCCATGAGGTTACTACTAGTATAACATTAAATTTTCAATTGCTGGCTAAGTTTTTAAGACATCATTTTATGTCTTTTTTCCAGTGAAAATCTTTGTCTTTGAGGTAGGATTTATGCATCTTTTATTATAAGTCACAAAATAAGCATAATTATACTTGGTGTATGAAATCTATATACATCTATACAATACCAGTACTTCATGATCTGGCATTTAGTCTTGCAACAAATGGATTTTCTAGGTACAGTACTGATACTGACCCAGTGCTATCTGACACTGTCTCACTATTGACAGAGCGAGTATATCATCCTCACCTCAGGTCCAGCTCCTTTGTCCGCAGGAAGTTGAGGATGGGAACGAAGGCCGCCGGGTCACGGTCAATGAAAATCTGCGGGAGAACGGAGGAAGATTAGAATAGATCGGACACAATGGAGGATTTTTAAAGATGTACATTGACTCTGGTGGGAGCAGATATGAGTGAATATGACAAGTGAACAATTGGTTGTGAGGGTGAAAGGGCTTGAAAAGTCATGTAAGTGAAGAAGAGAACAATGGATTGACTGACAGCAGTCTGGACGTGGTCTGGGCAAGCCACCCGTGATGATGATGATGATGGACAGACTTAAAACTAGCAATAGCAAAGAACTTGGAAGTGACTTAAAATTGTACAATCAAGATTAGAAAGGCCAGTGAGTCAGCTTTTAAAATGAAGCCAATTTGGCATATTGATTTGATTGTAAACTATGGATGGCATCCTCTGGGAACCCAAAAAACTGAACGAAATCATGTGAATAAAAAAAAAAATTACGAAAAAAAAAAAAATTGTCAATGCCGCCATAAAATCTAATTAATCAGGAGGGTTGAAGAAACCACGAAACATACATATGGTATTATAACCAAACAATACTCTATAGTCATCTTTTTTGTTCTTTCACATCTTCTTTAGTCTGTGGATTTGACTTTGGTATTCTACGACATCACTGTCCATTTCTACTCCTTTTTTTGCAATTTACGGCATATACATTGTACAATGTACATGACATCATGTATTTGCTCATTTTGCAGCTGCTTTGTACGATTTATAGCCTGATTACATCTCGCTTATACTGTAGCAACCCGCCAAACATCCGCCGGCCCCCTGGCCAGTTACGGCCAGTTACAGCCCTGGACAGCGGAGTTTGTGTTACACAGACTATACGATTTACAGTATGGTTAAAAACTCCTTTTTTGATAAGCAGCCGAAAATTGATGTGCGCATGGATGTCATTCATAATCAAATCGACATACTACACTGTAGTAGCCTACCAGTAAAATGTATGCAAGATACACTGTACTTGATAAATCGATGAAGATAATTTTGTTTACTCAATAGCTATTTTCAAAATTCTGGTTTCCCTTATATTAGTTATAAGGCATTGATTATGACAAAAAAGTTTGCACCCTCAGGTCTGTGCTTTTATAACTCCAACACATACTCCACTTATCTACCATTTACACTTCCAGAGCTGCCTATTTATCGGCATTACCGCCAGGGATTATACTTTGTTCTCGCGCCGATACCTCTTCAACAGTGATAGCTGGAGGGTGACACTTTTAATTCGTGCGACAGCGAAAACAATATCCGGGGCCTGCTGGCTTCCTTCTCCGCGATTCATCAGACTTAAGAGCGTGGAACCCCGTGTCTATGCCACGGTGACAAAAGACCGAAGACAGTCGTGGTTGTGTTTGATTTGTACGAGGGTGACAGCGCGTTCCTAGGGGACGAGTATTAGGGTGGTTGGATTGATGGTTACGCTGGTGGAAGTGACACAGAAAACAATGGGGCCAACGTGCCAGATTTTCCAGGGCAAGGAATTTGGCAATGATGAATCAAGGAATGTGTAGGGTTTGTTCAAGAAGAATGACAATTAGGCCAGAATGAATGATATCAAATTAAAAGTTTGTATTAATAATACATGTAGAGGTGTAGGTGTAGAATTTATGTTTCTGATGAAGAAAATGAAACCAATTCAAGCTTTCATACTATAGGCTTGAAGGGGCCAGGTAGATGTACTATAGAAATTCAATTCAAGGCCTTTAGGAAAAATATATCGTGTTTTCGGTTACCTGACTGACCCTAGCAAAAACCTGCTGACCCTAGCCTTTTTTTGGTTTAACACTGGCAAGGGACACAAAATTTTTTATCTGGTTGATAAAATTCAAAAAAACGACTTCATGTATCTTACACTTGTGCTTGTATAATGTATATCTGTATGATTACAATTATATGATGTTGACATATCAGTACCCAGGGCTCGAAATTCATTTTTGGGATTAGGTGCACTGGTGCACCCAGCTTAAAAAATTGGGTGCACCAAACTTTTTTTGGGTGCACCACTCGAATTTATGTAGAATGTCAGAAAAACCTAATAACAAAACATAGTTACATGCTACACATGTATCAAGTTCTTAAACAAGTACCATGACAGACATTTTTATTATCTTTCTAACCCTTAGATGTCAAGAATATGATGTATACTAGACTACACTTTGATATCTTTACATACATAAACCCATGAAAATATTTGGGTGCACTCTGTGCACCCACAGAAAATAATTGGGTGCACAGCTCCAATTTTGGGTGCACCTGGGTGCACATGCACCCAATATTTCGAGCCCTGGTACCTGATGCATTTCATCAGTTCTGCATATTTTGTTAAACTGTACTTTGTGTAGAGTGCAAGAATCCCTATTTGTAAAGGACTGTGCCTGGAAACACAACTGGAAACACAACATGTTTTTGCTAGGCCGTACATGTACATGTAACTACTAGTATGTAAGGAAGTATAATGGATGAATCTAAGCAACTTGCAACACCTCAGGAATGTTAAGTTTCTACCATTTACTGTAATAGCTAAAAAATTCATGGAGCCATTTTATGATTACCTTAGAGTATTATGAAATATTAAGTTTTGCACTTTTTAATGAATGAGTTAAATGATGACTGCTTCATTGGTTATGCAGATAAGCTAATTGATATGCATCGATTGACGTCGTAAAGTTGCAAAAGTCTGTTATAATCATAATGCCCCATAACACCTTCTATTTTCTCATTACCTCCTCTCTTTATAGTCGTCTCAAAAGGGCAATTAAATGCTCAGAGTCAATAATAACTGTTCCATCCCCTGTAGTTTTTGTTATTAATAACACGTCTATCATACCTATTTCCATCTCCTCTTAAGTTGCAATCAAGCCTTCCCAAATGGTTAAAAAGTTATTGCATAATCTGTAATAACTTTTTGTGTATATTGCTACCGATGCAATATCATTTGAAATGTGCAAAATATTGCTAGTTCTAGCTTTGTAATATTCCTTGGTAGATGTTAGGCCATGTTGATTTGATTATATGGTTGACATCCTCTGGAAACTTGCGAAACTGAATGTGAGCGTGCAAATAAAAAAGAAGTTTGGTAACAAGAGCTTCTGAAAAAAGCTAGTCTTTCGCTTACTTATATTGTGTAGGTAAAATTGTTTGGCATAGTTTGGTCAAGCGTGGGTGCCAAGTCTGCAACGTTGGCAGCTCTGGCACAGTTTGGTCAAGTGCTAGGTTATATAACTGTTTAGTAAGGTAGTGGTTCTCACAGAGTATATTTTACTGGAACTGTATAATAACACAACTGCATGAATGATGTTAACTTTATTCGGATTGTTTCGCTGTTAAGAACGGCTCTGTTACAGTACAACAGGGTTTTATGAAAGTGCACTGTAGTAATCAAATTTATCAGTAGATGTGTCCTGAATTTCTGCAAGAACAAACAAAGTATTGTCACCATAAACAACATAAAATATCAACATGGCATATACAGTAATGGAAATATTTTTTTTAATGGCAAGATCATGTGAAAGGTAGATATTTTAAACTAAAACAGGTCCGTGGTATGTTTAATGGAACGTTTCGTTTCTTTTAGTAACGCAATTATGCTTTTATTTGACGGAGTCGTGACGTCACGCGTCAGACTCACTCCGTCGAGCTCGGTCAGAATCTTCCCTTTCGAAATTATAAATTAAATGTGGGTAATTCTATTTTCAACGCATCCGAGGGCTACTATTTTGCTGAAAGAAGTTTGTTACACGAAAATAGCCTGAAATTTCTTAGAGTAAGAAATTTCCGAATACGCCCCCCTCCCACACCATGTCAGATGCCACGCATGTTACACAATTCTAGATTTTGTAGCGGTGATTTTCCATAAAACAAAGTAAATGACATGTCAAACTGTTCTCTACAATGTCTGTTTTATTATAACCAAACAGCGAACATGTTAGTTTATAAATTGTATACAATCTTACGAAGAAATCCTCACCGTTCACATCCGTCTCTGCAAATTCCTGCTTATAAGCCATACAGAAACCAAGCAGCACATTCATGGTAGGCCGATACGTATGTCATAACGTTACATACCGTCGAATCTGCAGGGTAGAATATCTCGCTAGCACGATATGGCATGGACCGCAAACCAAGCAGCACATTCATGGTAGGCCGATACGTATGTCATAACGTTACGTACCGTCGAATCTGCAGGGTAGAATATCTCGCTAGCACGGTATGGCATGGTCGACCCGGACGGACGGACGGACGGACAGACGGACAGAAATCTAATATCGGTCTGATTGCCTTTCGCCGCGGAAGCGCGGCGAAAGACAAAAAACATTCTTCATCTTTTTGTTCTTTTACATTTTCTTCTTTCACTTTAATGTGGATTTGACTTTGGTAATCAAAAAGCATCCCTTTTCCAATACTTTGTTTACAATTTACAGCATATACATGTAGTTGCTCGTTTTGCAGTAACTGTTGCTTTGTATGATTAACACACTGTATGGTCAAAAACTTCTTTGCAAATGGAAGAAAAGTAATGCGAGTGTAGATGTCATCTATACAATTGAATTAACATGGCCTAAGTGAAAGAAAATGCTTCATGAAGTACATTATCTACATGACTGTGACATTTGGTACCACTTATTTAATAAGAAAGGGTGGGTGCGAGATGTCATTTTCAAATATAGCACCATGGAATGACATTAACTTGAACAGCATCCAAGACGTGATGATACCCTGGTGTTACATGTACTTTTGGTTATACATGTACATACAGGATGTACGATGTACGTGTACATGTACATAGCACGTGTACGTGTACATGTACATTGTATATTTTATGTATGCATGCTTACATGTACTATGATGCCTGAATCATTGCTGATAGCACTACTAGCTATAGAGTGCAATGCAGCTTCTCTTTGGCTCATGTTCTGCATTTTTATCAAGCTAAAACATGACTGCTTCTCATTGATTATGCAAATAAGGTCCTAATTTGCATATATAATATCATTTGATCATTTCCTCCACCCAAATAACAGAAATTGTCCAAAGTATGACAGTCTTATCTTAACAAAGGCCATAATAGCCTGTCCTCCAATCAATTATGCTAATGAGGTCCTGATTTGCATGATCTCTAGTCAACAATAATCACATTAAAGTGACTTCCAAATGTCATTATGAATGTGAAATTCCTGTTATTTACCACACTGGAATTGCAGAATTTTCTCATTATTCTTGCAAATTAGGCCTTCATATCTATTTCGACAAATGTACTGTACATGAACAGTTCTAATATCTTTATATGTCTTTGACAAAGACTGATAAATTTTACTAATTTAAAAATAATTGCAACTCACAGCTCCTGTCTCATCCTTGAGCGATGATATTCGGCCACTCAGCAAACTGCATGACAGAAGACAGAATGGTTTAGAACAAGATCAGAAAACAATAATAATTTTTTGTTATCTTTGGAGACAGATATTCTTGGTGCTGAACACCATTCACACTGAGACAACTGTCCCTGGTGCTGAACACCGTTCACACTGAGACAACTGTCCCTGGTGCTGAACACCATTCACACTGAGACAACTGTCCCTGGTGCTGAACACCGTTCACACTGAGACAACTGTCCCTGGTGCTGAACACCGTTCACACTGAGACAACTGTCCCTGGTGCTGAACACCGTTCACACTGAGACAACTGTCCCTGGTGCTGAACACCGTTCACACTGAGACAACTGTCCCTGGTGCTGAACACCATTCACACCGAGACAGCTGTCCCTGGTGCTGAACACCATTCACACCGAGACAGCTGTCCCTGGTGCTGAACACCATTCACACCGAGACAGCTGTCCCTGGTGCTGAACACCATTCACACTGAGACAGCTGTCCTTGGTGATGAACACCAGTCACACTGAGACAGCTGTCCTTGGTGCTGAACACTATTCACACTGAGACAGCTGTCCCTCACCATTCACACTGAGACAACTATCCCTGGTGCTGAACACCAGTCACACTGAGACAGCTGTTCTTGTTGCTGAACACTATTCACACTGAGACAGCTGTCCTTGGTGCTGAACACCATTCACACTGAGACAACTGTCCCTGGTGCTGAACACCATTCACACTGAGACAGCTGTCCCTGATACTGAACACCATTCACACTGAGACAGCTGTCCCTGGTGATGAACACCATTCACACTGAGACAGCTGTCCCTGGTGCTGAACACCATTCACACTGAGACAGCTGTCCCTGGTGATGAACACCATTCACACTGAGACAGCTGTCCCTGGTGCTGAACACCATTCACACTGAGACAACTGTCCCTGGTGCTTAACACCAGTCACACTGAGACAGCTGTCCCTGATACTGAACACCATTCACACTGAGACAGCTGCCCTTGGTGCTGGACACCATTCACACGGAGACAGCTGTCCCTGGTGCTGAACACCATTCACACTAAGAGAACTGTCCCTGGTGCTGAACACCATTCACACTGAGACAGCTGTCCCTGGTACTGAACACCATTCACACTGAGACAGCTGTCCCTGGTGCTGAACACCATTCACACTGAGACAGCTTTCCCTGGTGCTGAACACCATTCACACTGAGACAGCTGTCCCTGGTACTGAACACCATTTACACTGAGACAGCTGTCCCTGGTACTGAACACCATTTACACTGAGACAGCTGTCCCTGGTACTGAATACCATTCACACTGAGACAGCTGCCTTTAGTGCTGTACATGTAAAAAGTATATAAAAGAAAGAAAATATAAAAACATAAAGATTGTACAAAAACAAACATATTTGCCACTCTCATTGGTTCAACTGCTCATTGACACTCTCTTATTGGTTGAACTCCTAATTGATGCTCTCTGATTGGTTGAAGTGCTAATTGACACTCACTCATTGGCTGAATTGCTAATTATGATGCACAGTCAGGATCTGCCTATTCCTGTCTTCCTGTACACCCAAACTACACTTCTAGTCCTACTCTCAGGAAATTCATCTGGATGTGATGGCCATACGGTCCATCCGTCTTACTGAACATCACCTGGAATTGCACATTCATCATTCTCATCTCCCTGAGGGCTTCCTGTCTGAATCTGTAGCTTCCAATCAGAGGCTACATGCGTGTAAAGGAGCGGAAAATTCCATGATTGGAATCTTGACACACTTTAATGCCTGATGTGGGATTAGGTTAAGACTATTGATAGGAGAGAACAATACAGTTGGGATTGAAGGCATACATTTGCTCATTTCTGTCATTTGCGGAATGATGGATCTACTGTATTTGTGACCAGGATGTTATGTCATCAGTGAACGTGCACATTTCATTCGCGACTTGAGTAATTGCCTATTATGCATTCATCCGCAGAAACTTAGTGTTTGACAAGAAAACTTTTCCATGATTCTTATCGGCTACCAACCAATTTTTGCCTTTATTACTCTTTTCAGTTATGGATTCCGATGACAACACATTATGGAAGTAATTATAAAGAGTTACCACATGCTGTGGTGTATCGTGGTGCTTATTAAAGCTCTTGCGCCCTTGGGAAAGGCACTTAACACGACTTTCCTCACTCCATCTAGCTGTAAAATGGGTAGCTGACTTTCTTGGGGAGGTACAATGTACATGTACAAGGTGGTGGAAGGAGAGGGATGGGCTCTGCCTCCCAATACTGTACCCTAGACACAGTAGATAAATGGACTTACTCAGGTAGGACTGAAGATGGACTTACTGCCTAAATTGGTGTAAAGGGCTTACTCTGGATAATAGTCAACGAAAACCAACACCAACAATTTTCAAACATGGCAAAATGGGGTGGACTTACTCCGGGAGTAACTCCCCCTCTGACACAAGTAAGTCCACCTTCACTCTACATTCCTCTTTTAGGTCTAAGCTAAGGTTTACTGCCCCTACGGCCTGAAAAAAGGCGATGGGACTACAAGTTATCTTAAACTTTCATAGTTCACCTTACACATATAATATCTTTGACTTTACTCAATAGATAAAAGAATGGAAGACTCAAGCTTCAATTTCATTGTGACAGTCCAGTCCCAAGTACAATTTCACAACTTTACCACCACACGAGTGAAGCAATTCTCGTCCAAAATCGGAATAAAATTTTAAACACCCAACTGACGTAACTAGAGACACGCGTACCTTTTTTTGTACATCCATGACGACAATCTGACATGTACGCTAGACTTGCCCCTACTTACATTTGTATTATCAGTCCCCTAACCTGTGATCACCTAGTAATCATTTGTAGTCACACGTACACCTGCCCTATGACAGGAGATCTGCTTGTGAGTCCAGGCCTCAAGTTTGCCTTATCCATTCACCCCGCGACCCCACAGATCAGCACATATCCACCTCTCGGCTCCGCGCATCCTTTCCCAACTCCCGAGGGAAATCAACGCGCCACGCAGAAGTTCGGAGGGGGGCTTGCCCTTCCCATTTTTGCCGCCACACTCCAACAACGACGGCTATCGCCTCATCCTTAATATCACATTCGCCAGTGTCCGTGACGGCGGACATATTCTGCGGCGATATTCAATTTGACGTGCGGAGATGATCTTGGATCATAGTTCCCGCGCCCCTTGTTCTGGCGTATATAGCAGTATCTGATAAGGTTTGATGAGCAACTAGGGTTAGGTTGAGACAGGTCTTGATTTATTTTAATATCATATACAATAAATATAAAATAGCGAGTGCAAGGACTGGAAATTGAAAATGAAACTCAGGTCTGCACTCTACTCTCAAATATCTCTTTTGTAATGCAGCATACATCATGACAATGTACATGTACAATGTGCATGTAATGATTTCATAGTTACATCCTACACAAGATTTGTACAAACATTTAGTATTTGTACAAACAAGTATACTGCTTACATACAATCAGAACTCAAAATACATTTCTTGGTCAACTTGCACTGGACAAGTGCAGATGAGAAAAAATTCTTTGCACGAAAAGAAAATTACTTGCACCACCAAAAGAAGCCTTATATGTCTACTCCTTAAAATTTCTGTATTTCTGAGTAATTAATATTATTAGAAAGATCAGAACGATGGATTGTACACTTACATGGGTAATTATTTGTTTTTTTAATTAGCACATTTCATTGTTAACTTCAAACAGTGCATACAGCTGCTGCAGCAGTTTCATAATGAGATGAATTTATTTAGGCCCAAATACAGACAATCTTTACAACAGTTACTGGACAAAATTTATGGATTACTTCTGGACATTCTGAGTGACATCCATCACTCTTCTTCAGGGTGACTGGATTGGAAGAACAATTCAATACACAGTACATCTAACTGGAAAAACTCATAAGGATCGTAGACTCAGAAAACTTGTGACACTGTGTAAATCAATTATTGTAATGTAAATTAATTAAGCCAGTGAAACTTGATATCCAGAGCTAATTGAAGACGAATATCACTTTATGGTTGTATGTCCCAAGTATTCTGATATACATGTACAAAATTCGCTGTACACAAGGCTGTCATCTTATACACAAGGGTTTATCTCGATGGACCTGAAGTGCAAATTCAAATACATCATGACATGTGACAATCCCTGCATGACAGATATAGGAAAATATATCAAAGAAGGTTTAGACATTAGAAATTCCCCAAATGATTGTAAAAGCCTCCAATGATTGTAAGAAACTTATCCCATACTACAACTTCTGTATTAGTTAGATAAGCGTTAAGTTATAGAACTGTAGTTATGTAGATGCCATACTTTGTACCCCGTACAATTGTTGTGCAATAAAACTATAATATAATATAAACAGTTCTGTTCATTGAATGACACTACCCTTGTTCAACATGACTGGAAAGTGCTGCATTTTCGTGTCATGAACACTGTACAGCTCTCACTGTCAAGGCCGACTTCAATTTTATTGCAAGCTACAAGTAGTGACACTGGGAGGGTCTGGTATTGACCTACATTTACAACTGCACATGTATATGTACCAAGGGAGTATATATCCGTCTAATAGTATACCCTGACCTTCTTCTTGTCACGAAAGGACATCTAGTGGTTAGTTCTAAATATGATACAATCTACTACCGTATTTTCTTGAATAATATACGCACTTTGAAACCTTTCCAAATTTAAAAATGTGCCACATTACAAGTTGTTGCCAAAGATGGGGTGCGTACATTATTTGAGGTTATTGCATGGAAATATGGGAAAAGGACCTGGAATAGAGCATGGTGGTGCTACAGTTCAAGGAAGGATGCAAAACTATACAGTCATTGTTTTTGTGTGCAACATGTCTATCATAAAACAATTCATACGTTTGTACAAAATGTAGAAACAAGGACAGTGGGGGTTTATGTAGCCTGTGTTTACACAAGCTCTCGCCGGCTGGGCTTAATGACCCCCTCCCGGGAGGCGGCAATCTTAGGGCCGGCCGCTAGGGGCGCGATTTTAGTCAGGCTAGGGGTTTATGCAAAATGACTTCGGGAAAAGAAAACATAAATCTACCAAATTTCAAGATTAGTGAATTCGTCCATTTTACCTCGTTTTTTGTTAGATTTAGATTTTAGTTACATGTAGATGCATGGATTTGTTTGAGACATGCCCCGAATCAGGAGTGGGTATTTCAATTGGGGTGCGTATACGTACTTTATTCGTACTCCCGATGCAGAGGTTTGGCTCCAGCATTTTCAGGTGTTTTTATTGAGCTTTTTATTTTGTGCTGTTTTCTTTACGTCTTCATGTGAAACGTTTGGCCGGAAGACATAAAAAAAACAGCACAAAATAAAAAGCCTGATAAAAGCGCTTTGAATCATGTCAAATAAACAGCTGGAGCCAAACCTCTGCTTGGAGAGTACTTTACTCAAGAAAATATGGTAACACAAGTACTGAACCAGTTCCAGTGAACGGAGAACCAGCTACATTTTTGCTGATACCGTACTATAGAGGACAACGACACATGTCATGTGGGCAGCGTGTGTTTGTGTGTCCCACATAGTGCACATGCTACGGACAGCTGCCACCGCAAGGTCACTTTTATGACGGGACAGATTGCTGAGTTATCAGAATGCGAGCCGGTAGTTTAACGGCTGTCGGCTGACCTCGGATGTGCCTCGGACCATCGCTCATATCAGGAGCTGATTAATTGTCACGCAAGTCCGGAATGTCCCGGGGGATGACGATTTGTACAACGCCAGTGTGTGTGTACACTATGCTACGAACACCACCATCAGAAATTCAAACTTTTTTCCCTTTCAATATCTAAAAAAATCAATACATAAACATTTGTGTAACACTCCAAAATCATGTCTCTATTATGAACATGAACAAGGTATTATGAACATGTTTACACGACCAGTACTGGACCAGGCCTATAAGTCAAATCTAGAGAGAGTTCCTTGATTTGGTCAAGATACTGAAACTTAGGAGAAAGTAAAGAATTCACGGCACAATAGATTTGAATTTATCCCACTAATGCAAAACGTGTTCAATATCAGTGTAGTTGCTATATCATTCTGTGGATTTGTGAATGTGACTTGTGAGTAACTTGCTTGAAATTAGGGGTGCATGCTTTATTTGCAGTGCACACTTTAAGCAAGACAATTATGGGTCAGTTAACCCTTTCAAGACTTATGACACAGGCAGTGACACTGTAAATATCAGAGCAATTTTGTAATTATTATACCAAACTGAGTGTACATTAGGGACACATGTTCACTCAAACTTTCACCTAGTGAATGGTGCAATACTTACTGTGAATTCAGTTATTGCTGCAAGACTTCATTTTGTTACGGAACGAGAAATCTTTGTGTTACATTTATTTAGTAACTACATTCAAAAAGCATGTTTGTGGCAGAAAGGTGAAAAGGGAAAACTTCAAAAATAAAACCACCGTGAACATTTCAAGCTTTACAGTATTTCTAAAGTGTCTCCTTATACGGAAAATGGGCCAGTAATGTTCCCTCCCGTCTGTTAAAGTGCAGGGTAAATTGGTACCTGTGCCCGTGCCTGACACACGAACCACTTGTTGTAAGGCGGGGAGTGATGGATGGGCGCGAGACCCGCGGGCCGGGCGTGATTGATGCGTGCAGGGGCTGTATCGTGTTCAGGAACTGGATACGATTGGATGGTCGGCATTCCCGAAATAGTGTGTGATGAACCTGTATTTGTCACTCACGAGGGCGGTAATGACGCGTGGTGGCGTGGCCTGGCCACAGCGGAGGTTTACATAACCAACAGAAATGATTTATTTTTGTATCAGCTGACAGCGAGAGGACTTTATGATGTTTATCTTCTCAAAAATTGGAAACATTTTGTTTTTGCTTGCACCATTTTTCCAAAAAAATTTTTCCCTTTTTGAAGTTTTTCAGATTTACTTCTTCAAAGAACAGTTAATGACCTAGACCAGATGGATGTCACCATGGTTACTGGAAAAGTGACAGATACCCTGTGGAGCTTGGTTAAAATAATGTAGCAAGTAGCAAGACAGGGATAGAGGAGCTGGTCACCATTTAAGCATTGAGTAAAAATAAACAATGCAGTAGTTTTTTAGGCTATGCTACATTTGTATGTGAGGGTAATCTTTAAAAAATGCAGTTACATTTAGGATTATTCACTTCAATTATTAGCATTACAAAAAAACAACATTTTCTCCATCTGTAACACACCAAACTGACTTGCTTTGGCCTTTAATTTTAGTATTGAAAGTTAGAGCAAAAGTTTTTCCTCTGGACCAATGACAACTTCTATGTCCAACACGCCCATATATGGAAAACCGAGCAGCTGTCCATCATACCACTGATGTGTGTGTGTAAGAAATACCACGTAATATATCCAGAAGTATGTTCTTGCCACTATATATGCAAATACTTTAGTTCTAATCTTTCCCTGAAGTGTAACAGTGGTTCTTTGTCAGGAAACCCCGCTGTTTGATTGATGGCTAAAGCCTGCGTCTCTTATTAATGCTGAAATCTGTCAACAACTTGAACCTGTGGTTAGAAAACTTTCAAAAGTTGTTGAACTTGAAGAGATGGAAAGGGAAGATATATGCATGTACTGAATATACTGTCAATGTATTTAAATTTGCGCTGATTTAATCTTGTGGTAGGGAGAAAATGGGATGGTGTCAGAGTTCTGTACTAAATGTACTAGTCGTCAAAGACTCGTCATATACTGAGTGGTAGAAACACCAGCACCTTTGCAACAGCCAATCAGACTGCAAACTACATTTAGAAATTTTAGGTACAGGTACAGGTACATAGGTTTAGGTACAGGTCAGGACTACTACATGTACCTAAACCCCTGTTTGCTCAATCATCTGTAAGTTATAACTGTCTTTCTTAGTGAGAAATTGTCATCTTTGTATAAATATCTATAATAGATATTTCAATTCTTAATTTTCAACTGCAAGATTATCACAATTGTCATCTTTGATTTTGAATTTACTATACATATAGTCTCAAAAGTGGTGTTCCATAGTGATATAGTTTGTTTAGGTACACGTACAGGTACACAGATGTTTAGGTCCAGACCTGTACCTAAACAAGTTTAAAGGTATGGTACAGGTACGGGTATTTAGGTACACAGCCCTACCTACATGTGCCTGGGCAGTGAGTGTATCTTCACCATAACAGGTGTCTCCAACACATATTATGATAGTATTTTCAAGCGTATAGTACTTGCATAGATATGGCACATAGACAAGGTCGTAGGTAGGCAGAGGAAAGAACAAAAAATTTTGTTGTGTTCTCAGTATTAAAGCAGTCACCGCAAGAAAAGCTCAGTATAAAACCACCACGAACATTTCCATGTTAAATCAAAGTTCTTAGTTGCATACACAATGTATATGTTGTCATTTGACACCTTACAAAGTTTGCAAACATAGCTAGGGCTTCCCAGTTGGAACATTACGACCCTAATCTGTATGGACGGGACAACTGTTCAGCAAATACCACAACTGCACAGGCACACTCCTCACGACCTTGGCTTTAACCCCGCCACGCGGCTAAAATAAACATTATCGCTGGATATAGAATATGCAGGGCTCAAAATACCACCTGCATATGCAGGTTAGTGCAGGTAAAATTGGTGCTGTGCAGGTATTTCTGTGTCTACCTCAACCTAACCTGCACTGGTCCATGTACTGGGTTTTATAGGTATACCTATCCTATAATGTACAAAAATGTAGGTCGTATATGGATTTGTTTTCAGCTCCATTGACTGTTACCACCTATAGATTACAAAAGAAAAAAAATGGTTCCTGAAGAAATTTAGTATGATCCATACCTCCTAAATTCAGAGTGGTGCAGGTAAAATTTGTCTGGTGCAGGTAATTTCCAATGTTACCTACGCTAGTGCAGGTATGCAGAAAAAAAGTATTTTGAGCCCTGAATATGGCTGTAATCCAGGTGCGTTGATCCCATGTCATTTCCTCGTCATTGACTTTGTAATTTTCTGCATCAAGTGTTGATGCCGGTTCGCTCGAAGGGAATGCTCGAGCTCGTATTTGAGGTCGTGAGGAGAAGAGACGTCCGTATGTAATCCGGTATACCGCGTATTTTCTACTGCGGAACGGACTGTAGAATTCTAATGGGTGAGAATTGGGTGGGATAAAAATATATCTTCCTCGCAAATGTCCGTGACCTGAATTTTATGACAAGTCATGAATGCATCTGTACACAGACCAGACTGTGGCAATGAATCAAAAGTTTGTACTTGTTTTACTTTGGCGTGTGAGCATTTTCTTTGGGTGATTCCCTCTTAGTATATTGTCTTTTCTGTGTATTTCTTCAGAATCTGTTAAGTACTTTGACTGTTTTTAACAGATGGCATTAGGCTCGTACGTGCGTACATGTATGTGGATCAGTAATTGAATGAATGCTATATACAAATGCATGTACAATCATATATAGCCTACTTCCAGCCACAATAGCACCATAGTATCATGGTAAGCCTCCCCTGTATTTTCTTGATTATCAATACAGCATGCACTTTTAAAGCTTCTAAGAATTCCAACAACGTGCTTTAAGTTGATGCCAAAGTCAGGTGCATACTTAATTTGAGTTTATTTGAATAAAAAACTTACCAAGGTGAAAATGCATCATTCCTTGAAAACCAAAGTGTGCCACTAGGAGGCCCAAAATTGAACTTGACCGTCAGGTCAACAACAAATAACCATGTACCAAATATCATCACAATCCATCCAGAGGTTCTTAAGATATTCCGCCGGACTGTCCGGGACATGAACGCACACACACTTGCATACAGAGCAAAAACTATACCTCCATTTTTAAACTTATTTTTTGAAAGTACAACTTTGTCTTTTGATCAATTTGAAGTAGCCTTCTTTACACAGATGGAACTACTACTAACAGCAACCCTTTCTTTGAGATTCTGCAATCGTATCGTTTCATTGTAACTCAGCGTACGAAATCAAAGCAAACGATATCCGTGGCATTGAATCACGAGCTATCTTGATGCGGAATCTCAGCGAGATTGCTCATCAAGTTCCCTCTGATTGAATGTTATTGTGCGTACGACGCGCGATCACATCTACCGAGTTTCATCAAGCAAAGAACTTCTTTGGTCTGTTGTAATCCAGGCAAGCCATTTGAGAATCCCAGAAAAGTAACCTCTTGTTGCTTAGGAGGAATGGTAGGGGTTAGATGAGTCCATTGGCCTGATTGCCCGGGGCAAGACTTTTGTGATAGTGATGATCAGGCAAGCGCATGTCCTACCGCACTTGCCTGATCAGGCCAGTGCAATTTGGGTTGATATACTACTTTAGTAGCAGGCTTTTAGCTAGGATTTTATCATAGGGGGTCCAAATTTCTTGGTGAGTTGCGGTAAGTGATAAAGGTACATAGAGTAACTCAGTAGGGGGTTCAAGAATTTTAAGTTCAAATGGTACATTCTAAGGTATCCTAAGGGGCAAAATTACTGTCAGAGAGGTCACAGTAGAAAACTGTCTAAGGGTATCTGGTGCGTCCAATTTCTTGTTATTTTAAGAAAAGCGTGTCCAAATGATGCCATGACACATGCCTGACTAAAAGCCTGCAATCGGGCAAGCACATGTCCTGCCGTACTTCCCGATTGGACCAATGCAATTTGGGTTGACATTGGTATATTGGGCTGGATAAATTGCTCCTAAACGTAGTAGCCCGGCCCGTTTTGTAGCTAAAACATTATTACATGTACAAATGTACATGCTTTAAAGTAAAGTGCTTTCATTCTCAAAAAGAGGATTTTCTTGCTGCAGGTTTAAATTTGTTATCAAAATTTCAGGCAGGCTAGAAATGACCGTGTATTTGCCCAACAGGACCAGTATATTCTGGGAAACGTTTCCTACCCTGAATAGGCACAGAATTTTTTTTCACGTCAAAAGATGATAAATTAGATTAAAACTAGTGCTGCCTAATGAGACAAAGAAGTCAACTGATCTAGCAGTTTGATATATTTATAATTAGGAACTTATAAACTAATGATTTGAACTTTATAATGAAGCATAGATATAATAAATCTCTCTAGTTTAGGTCACATGTTTTCTTCGTCTCTGAATAAGACAATGTATAAATTATAATGTTACAGTAACACTTGTCAAAACTCAAACTCTAACTTTGTATAATCTGGAAGTGGAGAAGAAGAAACATTCATGTAGCCTTTTCTCACGATCAGCCAACATAACTTCATAAGTACTAACAAGTGCAGTACATGTACCTACATGCAATACCGGTAGTCCAATCAGGACCTTAAAATGACTTTCAAATGTATTCCCCTTTGAACATACATGTATAATGAAACAATCAAAATGCAGAGAACCCTAAATCAACTATCCTAATGTAATACATATGCAGCTCACACAGCACATGTTAGCCTGCACTTTACAAAAATTGCCTCTACTCAGGGAAACGTGGCCCATTATAAGTACCTCTGTAAATGTCCCTATAACATATAAGTACTTCATAAAGAGTGGGAGAGTGCCTATATGACCTGATAATTGCCACATCTGAAGCACTGTGACAGGTGTGTGGTGTGAAGATCGTACAATCATAACAAAATTATTCATATCTCTATCAGTATTACTATTAGATTTCATTTTACATTGATGAAGGTTAGACATCCAGATCCTGTTCAAAGTTTTTATCTTATTTTGAATTTTAAATTTCTGCCTTCAATTTGAGGATCTACATCTTTAGAAATAGAAGCAATAGAGTTTGCACAACAAAGTGATTTCCAAGATAACTACACAACGGTCAGTATGTACTTGTTTTTTGTATCATATCAAAGAAAATCAAAAGTTTAGCAGTGCTGGTATACTTCATCATTGGCCTGGGGCTCAAATTGCTACTTAAAACCACATACACATCAAATTGGAAGTGTGCACATATTTATAATCATCTATCAAACTTGCACATATGTTTATGCAAGTAGCTTTATACCCATCATCACCAGTAGGAATACCCAATAAATAATATGAAATTGTGAAAAAGTGTTTTCTTAAGGTAGGGTTTACAGAATTTAATTGCAATATTTGTCCTCCATATACCATACTGTACTTTGTACGTCACAATGTCCATGTACTTAACAGTATGAAGACTCTACAGGGTTGGACAAGTCCACTAGCCTAAGTTATTGTCCCAGGCAAGTGTAAGTGCTGTTCGGGCAAGTGCATGACCTACCCCACTTGCCCGATCGGGCAAGTAGGATTTTTCCATTGAGTGAGATTTTATACTTGTTACCTTCTACAGTCATGACATCAAGACATGGTCAACATTGAAAAATAAACTTTAAGGCAATAATAAGAATTCCATTGCTGGAAGTGACAATGCATATAATTATAAAAGTGACCGTCATTTGAATTTTGGGCAAGTAAAAAGTTGGTTCGGGCAAGTAAATCTTTTATGTGCTTGCCCAATAGGACAAATGAATTAATAGAAAACTTGTCCAACCCTGCTCTACTTATAAAGTTGAACTATTCTTAGATAGTACTTATAGTACAGTAACTTTAACAAAGATAACATTTGTACATTCCATTTCTACCACACTAAATATGTTATGCAAGTAATTTTTTTCTGTACTGTACTTAAGTACATGTACATTCTTCTCATCTGCACATGTATACATTTAAATTTTAAAACACAATGACATAATGTAATTTGAGCCTTGCTTATTGGAAAAGTACTGTTATCCAGAGTAATGTCTTTAATTCTAATGAAATAGTACTGTAAATGGCACTTAATCTTAACAACTATAGCAGGAATTATTATGACAAAGGCACATAATCAAAATAATCAAAATAGGTCGAACAGGTAATTTGTACTGGTTTATGATTTATGTACACATGTACTGTAGGTCCCCTACTACACCAACAACAACCATTTTTAAACTTCAACTGTCAAGGTCATGGTATCCTTGAACTGCGTCCCTGTCCCCACTGCCCCTCCCAGAGGGCGGGTTTGCACGTGCCCGGCGGAGACCGTTCCGAAATTTCCCGCGCCCTCCGCGATAACCACATGGCATGCGCTGGCGGCACACCTTGTCACGAGGGGCTATTTCTGAATTCGTAATTTCTCTTCGCAAAGGTCGACGTCCTTTAGGAACGTTTGGCGCAAAACCAAGTTCCGTCAGGGACGGGAGCCGAGGAGGGATGACGCTCATATTTCCCACGACCCCGCCATAAATAGCGTAGGTATTCCATTGACCACTGTGACCAAAACAACATGTCCATAACGTGACAAGCTAACTCAGGGTCGCGGGCGAGGGGTATCGGGTGACGCATTTTCGACATCATCGCTGTAAACCATTCCCGTGTTTACAGTGTTGGGTGCCGTGATAAGATACGCTGCAGCGGTGATCTCATTTGCATAATGGGGAGGACCACAACTTGATAAGCTCCTCAGGGGGGACCCGAGGCTCTTACCAGAAGTAAACACCCTCCCTCCAGTTCTGATCCAAGTTTTATACATTGTATGTAAAAAGTCTACTCAGTATACTCCTATGTTATCTCTAGCTATGTAGAAATTTTGTGTACATGTAGATGTACACAGGTTTAGGTACAGGTTTTGGTCCTCTTTTAGGACCTGCAACTGTAACTAAACAAGTTTAATAAATCAATCTGTATCCATCATCCAACTGTCTTTATTACTGTGATGAGGATCCACAGATTTGAGTCTTGATACAACTCTTGGCAAAGTTATCTTGATCTGCAAGTTTATCACAGTTGTTATCAATGATTTGGGATCTACTTATCTGATCATGAAGTCTTAAAAAAAGTGGTGTCCATAAGTGCTTTAGTTTTTGCAAATACATTTTTGTACAGTTTGTTTGTACAGATACACCAGATGTACAGGTCTGGACCAAAGTGCTTGAAGTACATAAATTATGCAGTTTTCCTTACTTCTTGTCCTAAATTTTCACAGTGCAATTCCGTGTCATATTTGAGGAGAGTCACACCTCAAAAAGAGTGGGGGCTGTCCCTGAGTGGATAAAATAAATCTGTCTAGAAATGCAGCTTGTAGTTGTACTGTTCAGCTTTTAACCTGGTGTGGTACACCAGTGGTTTCCTGTCCGAGTATGCAATACAAACAAAAACAAACAAACAAACAAACAACTCTCACCTGCAGAAGAAAGAGTCAGGAATCCACATCAGGGTCTGCTTGGAGGTTGAAAACCTAAAAAGAGGAAAAGCAGAAGAGTGGTCAATTACTCTATTTTGCTTATTTTGAGAAAGAGAGAGAGGGGGCGAGAGGGAGAGAGAGGGAAAGAGAGAGAGAAAGAGAGAGCTTTGGTAGA
Source organism: Branchiostoma floridae (assembly GCF_000003815.2). Taxonomy (NCBI): domain Eukaryota; kingdom Metazoa; phylum Chordata; class Leptocardii; order Amphioxiformes; family Branchiostomatidae; genus Branchiostoma; species Branchiostoma floridae. The sequence goes on from NC_049979.1 coordinate 28,462,925, forward strand.
GACTAGTTAGAGCCAGGGACCACTTACTAGTAGCCTTTAATAATAATAGTTTGCTCTCACTCAGCTCTCACTCCCAGTCTCAGTAAGATTGGATTACTGTCAAACTTGTCTAAGAGGACCCCCCAGGGGACCAAGACACTAGTAATCTGGTCATCTTAAACAACTGGTCTTCTTATAAAAAAGGGGAGTGACAACTGATCTGATGAGCATGCATCAAATTGTGTTTGTACAAAGACGTTACAAAACATGTGCCATACAAAGAAATATAAGAAATCAGACACTTAATAAATATGCTATAGAATGCTTCTAAAGCCAATTTCAAGAACATGATGGGACAAAACAAAAGTAATGTATTGTTTAGTATATTACCATACATAATTTGTGTGCTTACTAGTAGTAGTCACCTGTTCAACCTTCTTGACCATTTCGATTTTATAATGAAGGCAAATTTTTTGCCACTTTTTTATTACTGAATTTCAGACACAATTATTTTTTCCTGAATCTGATGAACAGTTTGTTACTTACATCTATGGGGAAAAAACATGAAACCTTATACTGAGACACTCACTTATCACTATCCTGTGAATGATTATTATGGAAATAGGTAATATGCATTAGCATTACAGTGATTAGGCTTAAGGTGTTAACCCCAATCAGTAATCACTGTGTAATGCATAATGACCATTTACAAGTACAGGGGTGCCTAAGCATTTGCACGAATGAAATTCGTACGAATATTATGTGATACACACGAATCACTATGCGAAAACGCACGAATATTATGAAATTCGCACGAATCACTATGCAAAAACGCACAAATATTATGAAATTCGTACGAACCACTATGTGATTCACACGAACCTTATGAGATTTGCACGATCCTTATGCGAAATTGCGCAACCACTGCCGGGGTCACGTGACAGATGGAGCGGGATTTTCAAGATGGTGGCTTTGATCGGCGGCGACGGAAAATACGATGTAACACGCCTAAATGAAGCAAAACAGTAGCTCACAGGCTATCAAATACATCTTTGCGACGGTAAATGTCAATTCCATGCCTTGAAATATAAATATCACGGGTAGAAACGCTCAAAATCATGCCTCCTCCCAGCCGCCGTTTTTGCATAAGGATCGTGCAAATCTCATAAGGTTCGTGTGAATCACATAGTGGTTCGTACGAATTTCATAATATTCGTGCGTTTTTGCATAGTGATTCGTGCGAATTTTATAATATTCGTGCGTTTTCGCATAGTGATTCGTGTGTATCACATAATATTCGTACGAATTTCATAGAGTTCGTGCAAATGCTTAGGCACCCCTGAAGTAGGTGTGAAGGTTTCACTATGTGCCCTGAGAGTCTTTATTCTGTCAATATTTTCCAAAATGCACACCCCTTTTGTAGAAATCTGAAATGTCATACTGCGCTACCCCTGGTGTTAGTCTGGCTTAACTGTGTTTGGCCCAGACACTAAAGGTCCTGGGTTCTAATCACCTGACATGCTCATTGATGTTGGCATTGGAAATGGCACTTTACAAAAATTTCCTTACTTCACTCAGGTGCAAATGAGTACCTAACTGCCATTAGGAAAGTCCCTCGGATAGGACGTAAACCAGAGGCTTTGAGTTTAAGGACTGCCACACCACGATTCGAGCATGTAAACTAAAAGAATTTTAACCCACCACACTTGTCAAAATGTGTAGGGGTCCTTTCTGGTGTGAGTGGCGGTATACAGCTTGATCCCTGCTATAAGGCAAGCTATATAATATCCTTGCATCATGTTTAATCAAGTTAATTTCCAATCATGTTATATAGACTGACTGATAGTAGTATATAGTTCATTGAGTAATAATATCCATGATCGTCACTTGTAATCCGGAACTGTTGTATTTTAAGTGTGATATGTGACATGAGCACTTTAAACGTGTTGGGTGACACATCTTTTGAAAAAGTGCTCCTTCAAAACGTGCAAAAATACTCATTATGAGTGTAAAGGAACACAGGAAGAGGCCAAAGCCATACATCTGCTTGGAAATTATAGCGGGTCACCAAAAATTATTCTGTGACTGTAGTTGTTTTATGTCTAAAAAAATACAAAAATAAGATATAATGTGATATAATTCTTGTCTACAATGAAGCTCATTCGATTTTAATAAGATAGACCTATTAAACAATCTCAAGTTCGCGAAGGGGCCAAAAATAATTTTTTTCAGCCGAACCAAAACTATGCCCCCCTCCCACACCTATGTGATATTTCGCGGAGACAAACTCACCTTGTACCGCCGACATTCAGGTGGATGATGTCCCCCGGACACGGCAGGGGATCCATGCTACCAAACAGGGCAAAATACAGCTTGCTGTGTTACATGGAGAAACTTAAAAGCGTGTAAAAATCCCAATATTACCAGGGAAAATATCGGAAGAACGAAAGGATGACTGCAATCCTGCGCGGTGACCCGACAAATATAACCACTCCGCGCAGCCCCAAATCACCATCTCTGATTGGTCAAATTGGTGCATTACGTAATTTGAGGTCATCCAAGATGGCTGCGCACATGGTTTTTAAAATTTCCACGCATTACTCTAAATCTTGAGGCAATTTTGACAATAACTCGAAGGTGGGAATAGATTTTGAGGACCATGGCTTTGATACAGGGTCTTCATAACCTGGGGAAGATGACCCCGCTAGTTTTTAAGAAGCACTTAGAAAGAAACGTGGTGTTTAAGTGTAGAAGACATGTACATAGCTCCTGTGCTCTGACAGCCAAACTCAAGGATCCACCAAGTGTGAAGAAACCTCCAGATGGCCTCCCGGTCTTCCAGTACATCGGGAAGCAAACCAAGAGGGTGAACAAGGTCTTCGTCTGGGGAAACGCGGCAACGGGCGCGTTGGGCATCCCCGACTTTCTCGACCCACCTCCGAGAAAACATCCCAGGATGCAACAGAGCGTGCCTTACTGCTTGCAAGACTTTTCGCAAGAAGCGCGGACCGCCTCTTGCGGGTATGGTTTCACCGTTCTCACGAGTTCGAAAGAGAAGGGGAAGGTGTGGGGTACGGGTGTGAACACGGAATCGCAGCTAGGGCTACAGAAGGCTGTTAGAACTACCCACGAAGGCGCGAGAACTGTTATCTTAGACTATGTGATCGCGCCTGCACCCGTCGACCTGCCTCTGACGAACCCTCAGGAGACCCAGGTGCTTCAGGTGGCCTGCGGTCGGGCGCACACCTTGATCTTGACTGACGGAGAAGGCGTGTTTTCCCTCGGGAACAACGCGTACGGCCAGTGCGGCCGTCCCGTGGTGGAAAACGAAGAATACAGAGGCAGCTCGCAAGTCAACAGGGTTAGGATAGACGGAAAAGTGAAACAGATGGCCGCAGGACTTGACCACAGCTTGTTTCTGACAGAAGAAGGTGAGGTTTACAGCTGTGGATGGGGTGCTGACGGTCAGACAGGCCTGGGACACTACAAGAGCGAGCACCGACCTACCAAACTCCTTGGTGACATCGAGGGAGAAAAAATCACGCAGGTCGCAACTTTTGCCGACTGCTGCCTCGCTGTGTCCGAGAAGGGGGACCTTTTTGGCTGGGGGAACTCGGAATACAACCAACTCGCATCGGTAACGGAGACTACGCAGGTTAACGTACCAAGGCTCTTGCCGTTCGACTACGTCGGGAAAGCAGTACAGGTAGCGGTAGGGGGGACGATATGTGCCGTTCTAAACGACCAGGGTCAGGTGTATGTATGGGGTTACGGGATACTCGGCAAAGGTCCCAACTTGGAGGAGACCCCCATCCCTGAGCAGCTACCGGAGGCGCTGTTCGGACAGAACGATTTCAGTCCTGACGTCGCGGTGAAAGAGATAAAGTCGGGACTGAACAGTTTCGCGGCAGTTACGACGAGCGGGGACTTGTACACGTGGGGGGTGAACAAATACGGGTGTCTGGGACTAGGACACCTGAACGATCAGTACTTCCCGTGGAGAGTTTCCTTACCCGGAAATGTCATTACCGTAGACTGTGGGGTGGATCATATGGTTGCTGTCATCAAGTCACTTTTGTAAGATGTGATTAAAAGCACAGAGTAATTCATCCTGTTGTCATCTTATTACACATTTACAGCTAGTAGGTATGCATCTGAGTAATGAAGCTGTTATAATGTACTCAAGTCACCTCCATTTTACATCCCTTTGTAAAGACAGTGCAACTCTAACCAGGATAACATTCCTCCTAAATTAAACTGGGGTCTCACAGTTACCAACTACTAGTAATATTGAAACCAGAATCTTCACTACCAACTGAGCTATATGGACATCCCATGAATGAGACAAACAGTAAATGTTATACTAAGAGAATAAAGAGACTCAACACAACTTTATTTTCACCGACGTTTCTTTGACCGTCTGTTACCTTCCTCGGGGCAATTCTGACTGGTTCGCATAATATGTGTTTCTGCTTACAAATGCGGTCACAAGTGATAAGCAGCGACACATATTGTAATGGTACAAAGTGAACCAGTCAGAATTGCCCTGAAGAAGGTTACAGATGTTCTCCGAAACGTCTGTGAAAATGTGGTTGTGCCTCTTTATTCAGTGACATACCAACTCGATGAAATTGATCATCATGAAACTATTCACATAAGTAAATGTTATACTTATTTCCTGTTCTTTGATTATCTGACTAAGTCTCAAGGACTTAAGATATAGATATGTATATCATATACATGTATATGCTGTACAATTTATATATGAACAGCCTCACTGGCTTTATTGCCTTGTAATTCAGAATAAAATTCAGCTACTGATATCAGTTTTAAGTGCTATTCATATATAATCATGAAAGTTCATCTTTCTTGTAAAATTGTATAGTGCTCCCATATGTGAGGGTCTCTGTGAACTGTGTGTTAATCATTTGTTCACCATTTCTGGTGACTTAGTGTAATGAAGGCAAAACTTCTTTTATTTGCACTCTCCCTGGGTTGAGCTGTGTGGTTCCCAGAGAATGTTATCCATATAATAGAACCAACATGGCCTAAGGATAAAAGACATGAAGACAAAAATTATGAAGCAGTGCATTTCATTCATTGTAATGGTAACGCCAACATTGCCGCTAGTTTTATATTTATCAGTAGTTCTTATATATTCCTAAGAACTACTAGTAGGTTCCTCGAACACAGGAGGCCAAGTTCAACATCATCCAACGTGTGTCAGCGCATCCACAGTGAGTTCCCAGTTTCACCCTAAGGAGGCCAGAGGATTGTTTTAAAAATGGTGAGTTCTAATTCTTGTGTTAATCCTTTTCCACAAAGTAATATACTTACTTAAACTTAAAGGAGCCCAAAATTAAGCTCCAGGTAGTAATATTTATAGGAAAGATAAATAATAATTCTAGGAAAAAGCCACCCAAAAATATTCACGATAAAGGATATGGCTATACGTATAGCCACTATAGGGAATGCATGGATAGAGTCTGCATGGGGTTTGTGAGTATCACGTTTTCAAAACAGTGGTACCCATTGTGTGATTCACCAAAAGTGGTATTGTTCATAAAGGCGGCTAACAATAACGGTTTTCATTGATACATAATCTATTGGGGGGAAACACACTGCTGAAGTTTAGCGCTCCTCTATGTGAGGAAAAAATACAAACACACAGACGCACCCAATTGACCCATTCAATTGTTGACTCATGTCCTTAAGTAGAAGATCCTTTTACAAATCCCCTCTCTCTCATTTTGAAGCCATTCCCTGATTAGCTACCAATTTAGGTTTTGTAATGGAATGACCGATAGCAAAACAGCTATCAATCTTCTCTTTATGTACGTTTTATGTCAAAATACGCATATACGTCCATCTGTTCAGATGACGTTGTATGCTATCTTATCAGTCGTTTTGATAACAGTTTCAAAATTGATCCGTATACAAGGTGTGTGTGTGTGTGTGGCGTAGCGTACGGTGTTTGGCTCAAAACTTCGAGGGCCTGGTTTAGAGTCCTATGATATGCTCCGACGTTGCGCCCTCGGGAAAAGGTGCACTCTCACTGCACTTGCGTAAAGCTTGCGTCACTACAGGGTTCGTTCACTGCGTCACTGTTTTGTCATTGTTAATATAATTTAGATATTACGTAACACGTAAAATTATGACTTAGGAGACGGGCGACGCGCCTGCCCTGTACAGCCTGAACGTTTTCAGAAATATGTGGCGGACGTGGCCTCCCATAAAAACGCACGGACAAATTGCACGTACGGCGGGTTGTGCCCTTAGTTTAAAGGCAGTCAACACAAATTTCCTCACTTCACTCAGGCCAAAATGAATATTTCAAACCTTTTGTTGTAGGATAGGACGTTAAATGGAGGTCCCGTTTCTGTTTGAGGAGAGCCACACTTCAAGTATGTAAAAGAACCCACCTCACTTAATCATCGGGAAAAAAAAGGCATGCGTCCTTCCTCGTGTTAGGCTTAGACCTTTGTCACATTTCCAAACCGGGGCCCGGCCGGGATGTTTTAAGAAACGAAAAATCAAATTGTATACCTAGAAATATACACATATTATGCCCATGTATCTTATTTTGACATTTTGTGTATTTTGATGTCTACAATATAATTCTTTTCGCTCCCGAAAGCTGCCCGGCCCGGCCCCGTTTTGGAAATGTGACCTAAGCGGATCAAATAAATCTAATCATTCTTTTTTAGGTATCCCCTACTTCTATTGGTGGCCCTTTCGAATCTCAATGCCTACGGGCACTACTTCTTGTACATATTCATCACAACAGTGTAATTAAGTGCTATCCCAGTGTGAGAGTATAACAACAATAATGACACCGACCCTTTTAGAGTATAGCCAAATGGTACCAGACTGTGTATAGGATCTATGTGTCAATCCAGATAACCCAATTACCCATCCGCACAAGGCTACAAGAAGAAGCGGCTCCATAACCGTAAAAACTGGCCCATCTAATCGTAAAATACTTCGCAGAGAGATTAAACCAGTGGAGGCTTTCAATGGATTTCTTTGATCACTCGGTGCATTAGCGAATCCGATTGTTGATGTAGATGAAGTCCCTAAAGATCATTTCGATGGTCAACGTTCTATTAAGGAACTTTTTTTTCTTTCATTCTACTTCTACATGACCTCGTATGATCCTTCCTGATGCGTTTCAGTATAGGCGACGGCCTCATTGAAAAGTTTGATTATAGCAGCTAAATGTGTTCAACCGGAAAAACTGTTTAATGTATTGGACCGGAAATTGAAAATAAGCTTACTTGCACATTTTCATCGCCGTATAAGATGAACTAACTAGTGGCCTTGACATAGCTTTATCTGACGTTTCGTTTGTAATTATAATTTTCCTCTTTTTCACTTCCACTGCATACACATGCGCACAAATCATATGTGCGCATACTAGTAGCACAATAAACTCATCTACAGTGTAGCTTAGGTCCGTTTTAAAGTCCTGTAATCAAACACGTGCACACAACTTGTCGATTGATAAAGTCCGCTACAAGTCTTGGGAATTTCCCTTGTCATCGATCAAGTAACAACTAAGAAGGCGTGACAAGGAACGAAAGGACACTGACAACATCCCCTCCCCCTGTCCACCCCCACCCCCCTCGGGACATTCCTTACCGCTCTCAGAGGGCCCCACTTATCTTGACACACGAGAAGCACCACATGTTTTATTTACCAACAGCTGGTCTTAAGTTGGACAGCTGAAACGACACTGATCTCTCATCCCTGGTATAGTGATCTACTGCGTGACAACGCAAACTACAACTTACGTATGATGGAATGGACATGTGGCAATTTTAGGTCCGGGCTGCCACGAGTAATTACCTCCATGAAAAATGGCACACCAATTTTCGTCGGTTTCCAAGAAAGCGAAAAGTTTTCTACAATATTGTGAATCGTACAAAGGTATAGTGATCGACTGCGTGACAACATAAGCTATAGCCTTCGTATGACGGAATGGACATGTGGTAATTTTGGGTCGGATGCCACGAGTTATTACCTCCATGAAAAATGGCACACCAATTTTCGTCCGTTTCCAAGAAAACGAAAAGTTTTCCACAATATTGTGAATCTTATAAAGGTATAGTGATATGCTGCGTGACAACACAAACTATAGCCTGCGTATGATGGAATGGACATGCATGTGGTAATTTTGGGTCGGATGCGACGAGTTATTACCTCCATGAAAATTGGCACATCAAGTTTCTTCCGTTTCCAAGAAAACGAAAAGTTTTCCACAATTTTGTGAATCGTACAAAGGTATAGTGATCTACTGAGTGACAACACAAACTTTAGTCTACGTATGACGGAATGGACATGTGGTAATTTTGGGTAGGATGCCACGAGTAATTACCTCCATGAAAAATGGCACTACGTTTTTCGTTCGTTTTTAAGAAAAGAAAAAATTACGATACTGTGAATCGTACAAAGCATCTGCAACAACAAAAAAAATGCAAAAATGCCATGGGTTGAAAAAAGAAAATATCGGCAAACGGATACGAATGCAACGTTAGAATGTTAATGTAGAAAGTAATTTCCAAAGTCAAAGAGTTAAAGAAAAAGTGAAAGAACAAAAATGAAGAATCTATTGTTCGTCATACCATGACCTTACTGAAAATCAAACTTCACCGCTTATATATCTACAAAACAAAACGAAAACCATGGTACTTTTCAGACGTGACAACCTATCAGGTTGTTATAGGATGGCAAGCAAAAGCGAACGATACACGTACTAACATATCCTGTTCCTGCATTAGCCGAGATACTTGTACAGTACGCTCCAAGCAGAGTTTAGGTTCGAACTTACGATGAAGTTTTTCCTTATTATATATGCAAATTAAGCCCAAATCTGCATAATTTTCACTTCGTTATGTGTATCTCTGCCAATTATGGAAGTAATTAAAAACGGTCTCCATTGAAGAGATGGCTCCATTAGTTTGAGTTCCTCACTTGTGAAATACGGCAACTCTACGGCGTAGATCTGAAACCCGAAATGTCACATCGTATCAGGAGGATCATCCGTCTTGTAGGGGCGCGGTGCAGTTGCCAAGGTGCCACACACAAGAGTCTGAGGCACGACTAGGTCCATACACTGTTTAACGTACACAACGTACAACATGTTCAGTGCAGTTACATTGGGCACACGTGCGTACTTAAGATGGTATCTCACTGCACTTGGGCACACGTGCGGCATTGCGGGGTTCGTAGAGGACTCGACGAATTTTAGTGATAAGAAACTAATTTTCTTACGTTTTGTGTATTTTGTTGTCTTCCAAGTCATACGTATGTATTACGCAATATCTAGATTACTCAACGAATTTCAGAGGTAAAGAACAATTTTCTTACGTTTTGTGCATTTTGTTGTCTTCTAAGTCATAGTTTAACGTATTACGCAATATCTTAAATGAACAAAAAATCGGCGAAAATAACACAACAGTGCCGCAGTAGACAAACCATGCAGTACCGCACCGGTGCCTCAAGTGCAGTGAGATACCACCTTAACGTACAACAGTGCAGTCACGTGCACACTAATCCACAGTGTGATCAAAGAAATCCATCGAAAGCCTCCACTGGTTCATCTCTGTGTGAAGTATTTTACGATTAGAACTTCTATAGAACGGCCAGTTTTTACGGTTATGGAGCTAGTTCTTCTTGTAGCCTTGTGTGGATAGATAATCGGGTTAGCTGGATAGATAGATATGTGGGTGTTGTTATTGTTGTTCTACAATCACATTGGGATGGCACTCAATTAACGTTACACAGTTGTGAGAAACAGTGTAGACAAGTACAGTGAGCAGTGTCCGTTGGCACTGAGGTTCGGAAGCACTGGGGGTATCCCAAAAATGAACCACTCACACCGGGAAGAACCCCCACTCTGTTCGATAAGGTGTGTTATCTTAATCTTCGAGCAGATACTACGGTAGCATAAGATAGTACATGTATCAAAAGCTGGCAGAGGAGTGAAGCCGGCTTAGGAGTGTGTTTCGCTACCCGGGGAAATGGATACCTTTTGGCTGACTACACTTCTTGGCCAGTTTAGTACTATCTTATGCGATTATAGGATCTACTTGGAGATTATTTTATCTGGCTGTTTGGTCATATGTGGGGCAAAGTAACAGCACATCTCCAAACCGGGGCCCGACCGGGCTGTTTGCAGAAACAATAACGGAAATAGAAATATATACGTAAAAATCTGCACACAGAAAAAAAAATGCCCACGACTATTCTCTTTATACGTCCTTTTTAATTTGGTGTATTTTATATCATACTTTAATTTTCGATCCTGAAAGCCGGGCCCCGGTTTGAATGTGTGACGTAGGCGCAGGCCTTCCCAAGCGTGATTGTTTGTTTTCCCCCAGGCGAAACGATTGATTGCTAACACAAAAGAGAGATGTTTATGTATACATCAACTCTTCTGAGAGCACAGCGCGTGATTCCCCTCGGTACCTGCTACCCTCCGGTCGTGCATGCGGTAAAAACACCTGTTTCGGAAGCCTTCATATTATCACGTCTGACGTTTGCATGAGCACGGTAACAGCAAATGATTCAAAAAGGTCACATCATTATACACCTGCACACCACACAGCTGTCTCGTGGGGGGAATGCACCTGTGTAATATGGTGTAAAACGGAAACGGATTACGGAGGGGGCCCTAAATTCGCCACTTATAAAAGTCACGTCATTATACACCTGCACACCGCTGTACCGCTTTGGAATTTGGGAATGCACCTGTGCATTATGGTGGAAATGGACCTGTGCAATACGGAGAGGGCCCTAAATTCGCCACTTTTTACCTCTAGCTCTATGAAATATTCATGGAGGTTATATTTTCAACTTTTGTGTGTGTGTGTGTGTGTATGTGCGTGTCTGTGTGTGTGTGTCTGTTTGTGAACAAGATAACTCAAGAACGGACAGGGTGGATTGGTTTCATACTTAGTGTGTTGGTAGGGTGTGATGAAAGCTGAAAAATTATGTTTAGATTTTGGGCTCCCTAGCGGCCTCCGATTTTGAAATCTCGCGTTCTGAACAAGCTATGGTCACGAATTTCGGGTGTTAGGGAGCTCTTGTTTCTTCTGAATCATATTTTTCACAGGTCGATTTCAAAAGCAAAGACACGTTTTGGGTTATATCATAAGGTTTCGTTGTTTGACGTTTTACATATTTGACTGTGATCGGTCAAATATTAAGGTCAAAGGTCACATCCTTTTAACACGTGACGTTCGTTCGACATGTTCTAGTCTTAGGCATTGTCAAAGCGGTGTCACGTTCAGTTGTGAGCCTTTAGTAATCTTGTTAGAGTACGTATCCGGAACATTGGATGGTTCAATGGATACCAAATGGCATATCGATCCATATATACAGCAGGACGTGGAACGTGGAATAGTAAATGTTGACTTTACTGTATGTATCCGGGATACCTTTGTTGTGTAATCTCTGTGGTGCACTGGTCGTGTCAAACGTTTGTTATTATAACTCCGTGAAGGATGTCAGTGGCCTCAAACTGGGGTATTGTTTTTGTCTGTGGTTGTGTGTTCGCATCTATTAGTATTATAAGTCGATATTCTTTGGATGGATTTGTTTGAAATTTAGCATGTCGGTGGTCATTGAGGTCGCAATGATGCTTGTTGATTTGGGGCACCGTAGCAGGTAATGAATTATAGAATAACACCCCCATGTTGAAAAAAATGTGGCACAATCCAATAAACATCTGTTGGTTGCCTACCTGGAGCTAAGGAGCTACTCTACAAGCAGAGGTATGGCCACTTCTTTGATTATTGCATAGTGTTATGACAAACTATTACCCGGACATAACCAAAAAGGTTTTAAAAAGTGTTAGTCCTTGAAAAGAAAGCAACGAACACTTTATCTCCCACGATAAACACTATAATTACTTCACGAAGGTTGGTGTCCTACGAACCCTTGTTATTCTTTTGCACCAAAATAAGTACAATGAATAAATACTCTAAAAGCCACTTTGTAGCAATTTTGTATGATATTGAAAGAGGCTATATTATCTGAACGTCCTCCCTCCCTCCATTACATATATGTATCCAAAGTATATTTGAATGGTAATAAATGCATATATTGGTCCTTAAGCTTGTCAAAATCTTCCGTATTTGCGTTATTTTCCAGGGACTTATTCCATCAAATTGACATTAGTGACGGGCCACTTCACAAACGTTATAAGGTTTACCTCAGAGTCTATCGACGTTGTGTTTTATCCTTGGATGAATTCGAATCTATAAAACCGATAAAACTGCCGTAGGTATAACTGTCGTCCATCAATATCTCGTGCAGTGTCCATTATTTCTTATATCGAAGTTAGGCCATGTTGATTTAAGTGTTTGGATGACATCCTCTGGGAACCCCAAAACTGATGCGAGCGTGTGGATAAAAAGAACTGGCATAAAAAGTTGCCTTCATTATGAAATCTAGGTGGTCAAGAAGGTTGAACAAATGATTAAACACACAGAATATGGTATACGTATATACCAAATAATAGATTCTTCATTTTGTTCTTTCACATCTTCTTCTTTGACATTGGATTTGGCATTCATTTATTTGACCGTTTTCGGATATTGTTTTGCAATGTACGCAGTACGGCATATATTCACTCGTTTCACAGCTGCTTAAGCTTTGTACGGTATACTTAGTACTCGATATACTGTATGGTTAAAAACGTTTTTTTAATGTCATCTTTGTAAATGTAGTGTGTGCGCGTGTGTGTGTACGTGCGTGTGTGTGTGTACGTGTGCGTGTATGTGTATGTGTGTGCGTGTGTTTGTGTGTGTGTTTGGGTGTGAGGGGGTATTTCTTTTAGAATGTTCCAAACTACTATGACAGCTATCGATGATAAATTGTGATGTATTGCATTAGTGACAACATTCTATAAACAGAACTAAGGACTGATCATTAATGTCTTTTCTCAATGTATTTTCATCTTATTTTCCCATCTCTACTCATTCTGGATGGGTCAAAGTTGGAATGATATTGGTCGTGTCATCGTGTTTCGCTTCGATTCTTTCTTCAGTTGATTATTCTCCATGTGATCGGAAAATCCATACACATTCCCATAGACTCAGCACGCTTGAAAAATTAGTAGATACCAGATAATAGATAGATTTCGTCCATCTTCTCTTTGATCCCGTCGTTTGAGGACGTGATTATGCAAATGAGGCGTTGCTATGGTGATTTGCACCTGTGCTGTTGTCCTTAGCGACACTGTCACGCTATAGGTGAAGCTCCGATCAGAACAACTTCAGTGGAGAACAATGAAGGGGTATTAAGTAGTCATAGGCAATCTTTCTCTCGCTTCTAAATAATAGATGAACGGCCGCTACATTGCTTTCATCTCAATGAGAAGGCCGGTCGCCAAGTGCCCGCACGCGCTCTGTCTCTGAGCCATAACCGTTATAACACGTACTGAAAACGACACACACTCTCTCACTTCTGTTATGACACAGCACGGAGGGAGGGACAGTATCTTACCGTAAGAGCGCGGGCGTATATGGGACTCTTTATGGATCGTTTTCCGTCTGGTGGCCTCCCGTGACAGTACGGACCGACGTATACGAGGCAAGCTGACGTGTTGGCCTCATTAAATATGAAAAACAGGTATGTAGCATATGTGACCTTTCCGAAGCCGTGGAAACAGTTGGTGGCCGCCGCTGACGGGCGGTTGTAATGTTATGAGGCGAGGACACTAGCAACGCTGTCCGGGGGACTACTACACGGGCTCGTGACAGAAATAGTCGCCCGCGGAATACCGCGCGCCCGTAAAAACCCGCGCGGCTACGTACTACTCTACAGGCACCAGTAAGGTATATATAACGTGCACGCTTCTTGGTATATCGTAGTAGGCTCAGTCAGTGAGTGTGTACACGTCTCGCACGCTGTGGTGTTGCGTAGTTGAGCTCTACGTCGTCTGATTTTTCCTCGGGAATCGTCCTAATTAACCGCGTCGCTTGATCCCTGGGATAACAGGCGTTTGATCACTAGCTTGAGGGAGACGAAATTGCCAGGAAAGTAGGGTGTTTGGGGGCTGATCCCTTCGCGGGTTGCACGTTGATACCGCCGCCGGGGATGTTCGCTACCGGGCGTACGGCTTACCGAGGTATGAACCCCGCCGCCTAGAGTGCCGCTATAGGTGTGACAACGCGACAGGTTGAAGCTACCGTGCGGGGGCTGTCGTAAGAGAGAGAGAGAGGATGTCTTAAGATCGTCTAACGCTCCTTCGTCTTTTCATTCTCAAGGGTAAGAATGGTGGGGAGGCAGTGGTGTGCTTCAAGAGAGCGGTTCCTGACGATTTTTGTTGTACTGGTGGCGTCAACGTTGGAAACGTGCAAAGGTATGTGTGGCTAGATCTTTCTGTATGGACGGTCTTGTTTTTACTAGCTATACGTTACAACTTGTAACAGATGGTATAGCGGATGGTATATAAAAGGGCGTGTACATGTGTGTGTGTGTGAGTGTGACACGGGGTGTGTCATAACCAGGCAACATGACAAGACATCGGAGCTTGTTTATGTTGTTTCACCTGCTATGTATTAATTTTCGTAATCTATGTTGACTTTGGCTTGACCTGGGCTCCCGTAAACGGCAGTGGTTTGGTTGGGGACACCCTTTCCTGTCCATCAACCGAAAACAACATCAGTGTCCTCCCGTTTATATCGAGGGGGGTATATATGTAACACTAACAGGCTTGTGGTGTATATCAAATAGATAGGGAAACAGCCCCAGACTCTCATACAGTCACGCTCTACATGAATGAACACATGCATCGACTGGTAACCTAATACGGATAGACACGCTAATGGTACGATCCTTCGCCAATGACTTCTACAGGGAGAGCGGTTAAGCAATAACTCCTTCATTATTTAGAGACTACGGGCTAGGACTGATAACGTATGTTATTCAATCAATAAAAAGAAAACAAACATGCGTCCCGCAAAATTTGATCGCCTCAAAATTGTGTTTTCCCAACGAAATTATTAAATGCGGTGGTATAGCGCGAGTCGTTTTTAACTCCGCTAGATTTAAGTGGCTATAATACATGGGTCCTTTTGTGGCGTAAATGCACCATGGCGTTTTCGCTTTCGCCTGAGGTTGAATGTACGCACGCAAGTTTTCCAATTCATCCGGGGTTATTTTACGTACGCTCTTCTGTGGTGGGATATGGGTTGTGTATGGTCTATGTTTTTAAAGGGGAAATGTGGTTATCTATACAAACATGCCCCACAAGTGCTTTTAGTTCATAGATAAAGGCCATCGTGCCACGTGGGGGTTTGTGTGTGTGTGTGAATAGGTCACCGTTAGGACATGTCGTATAAAAAGGCAGAAGGAAATGTATACAGATGGACTGATAATTTTGCAGAATGACCTTCTAAAAAGTTGATTTTTCTACAGGGATGATAAAAAAATCATAGAGGGGTTAACATGGAAAAATAACTTACAGACATGCCCCCCCCCAAAAAAAGTTTACACGCAATTTTTTTTTTTCAATTGAGGAGAAGCTAGCCCCAGATTCCAAAAGGGAATAAAAAAGATTGCACGCACATACCCCGCACACACCAACCAAACACACACGCGCACACACCCACACACA